>NC_079211.1:49462951-49500451 GCF_029633865.1 Lampris incognitus | reverse complement strand
AGGACTTGGGTTTAGGGTTAAGGTTAGGCATGCATTCATGATGCTTAAGGTTAGAGTTAAAGGTCTATTTTAGGGTTAGGACTTGGGTTTAAGGTTATGGTTAGGCATGCAGTTATGATGCTTAAGTTAAGGGTTAAGGGTCTATTTTAGGGTTAGGACTTGGGTTTAGGGTTAAGGTTAGGTATGCAGTCATGAAGCTTAAGGTTAGGGTTAAGGGTCTATTTTTAAGTTAGGACTTGGTTTAGGGTTAAGGTTAGGCATGCATTCATGATGCTTAAGGTTAGAGTTAAAGGTCTATTTTAGGGTTAGGACTTGGGTTTAAAGTTATAGTTAGGCATGCAGTCATGATGCTTAAGTTTAGGGTTAAGGGTCTATTTTAGGGTTAGGACTTGGGTTTAGGGTTAAGGTTAGGTATGCAGTCATGAAGCTTAAGGTTAGGGTTAAGGGTCTATTTTTAAGTTAGGACTTGGTTTAGGGTTAAGGTTAGGCATGCAGTCATGATGCTTAAGGTTAGGGTTAAGGGTCTATTTTAGGGCTAGGACTTGGGTTAGGGTTAAGTTAGGCATGTAGTTATGATGCTTAATGTTAGCGTTGAGGGTCTATTTTAGGTTTAGGACTTTGGTTTAGGGTTAAGGTTAGAAAGGTCATTATGATGCTTAAGGCTAGGGTTAAGGGTCTATTTTAGGGTTAGGACTTACACTACCGTTCAAAAGTTTGGGATCACATTGAAATGTCCATATTTTTGAAGGAAAAGCACTGTACTTTTCAATGAAGATAACTTTAAACTAGTCTTAACTTTAAAGAAATACACTCTATACATTGCTAATGTGGTAAATGACTATTCTAGCTGCAAATGTCTGGTTTTTGGTGCAATATCTACATAGGTGTATAGAGGCCCATTTCAAGCAACTATCACTCCAGTGTTCTAATGGTACAATGTGTTTGCTCATTGGCTCAGAAGGCTAATTGATGATTAGAAAACCCTTGTGCAATCATGTTCACACATCTGAAAACAGTTTAGCTCGTTACAGAAGCTACAAAACTGACCTTCCTTTGAGCAGATTGAGTTTCTGGAGCATCACATTTGTGGGGTCAATTAAACGCTCAAAATGGCCAGAAAAAGAGAACTGTCATCTGAAACTCGACAGTCTATTCTTGTTCTTAGAAATGAAGGCTATTCCATGCGAGAAATTGCTAAGAAATTGAAGATTTCCTACACCGGTGTGTACTACTCCCTTCAGAGGACAGCACAAACAGGCTCTAACCAGAGTAGAAAAAGAAGTGGGAGGCCGCGTTGCACAACTGAGCAAGAAGATAAGTACATTAGAGTCTCTAGTTTGAGAAACAGACGCCTCACAGGTCCCCAACTGGCATCTTCATTAAATAGTACCCGCAAAACACCAGTGTCAACATCTACAGTGAAGAGGCGGCTGCGGGATTCTGGGCTTCAGGGCAGAGTGGCAAAGAAAAAGCCATATCTGAGACTGACCAATAAAAGAAAAAGATTAAGATGGGCAAAAGAACACCGACATTGGACAGAGGAAGACTGGAAAAAAGTGTTGTGGACGGATGAATCCAAGTTTGAGGTGTTTGGATCACAAAGAAGAACGTTTGTGAGACGCAGAACAAATGAAAAGATGCTGGAAGAATGCCTGACGCCATCTGTTAAGCATGGTGGAGGTAATGTGATGGTCTGGGGTTGCTTTGGTGCTGGTAAGGTGGGAGATTTGTACAGGGTAAAAGGGATTCTGAATAAGGAAGGCTATCACTCCATTTTGCAACGCCATGCCATACCCAGTGGACAGCGCTTGATTGGAGCCAATTTCATCCTACAACAGGACAATGACCCTAAACACACCTCCAAATTGTGCAAGAACTATTTAGAGCAGAAGCAGGCAGCTGGTATTCTATCGGTAATGGAGTGGCCAGCGCAGTCACCAGATCTGAACCCCATTGAGCTGTTGTGGGAGCAGCTTGACCGTATGGTACGCAAGAAGTGCCCATCCAACCAATCCAACTTGTGGGAGCTGCTTCTGGAAGCGTGGGGTGCAATTTCTCCAGATTACCTCAACAAATTAACAGCTAGAATGCCAAAGGTCTGCAATGCTGTAATTGCTGGAAATGGAGGATTCTTTGACGAAAGCAAAGTTTGATGTAAAAAAAATATTATTTCAAATACAAATCATTATTTCTAACCTTGTCAATGTCTTGACTCTATTTTCTATTCATTTCACAACATATTGTGGTGAATAAGTGTGACTTTTCATGGAAAACACAAAATTGTTTGGGTGATCCCAAACTTTTGAACGGTAGTGTAGGTTTAGGGTTAAGGATAGGCATGCAGTCAGGATTCTTAAGGTTAGGGTTAAGGGTCTATTTTTGGGTTAGGACTTGGTTTAGGGTTATGGTTAGGCATGTCGTTATGATGCTTAAGGTTAGGGTTAAGAGTCTATTTTAGGGTTAGGACTTGGGTTTAGGGTTAAGGTTAGGCATGTCATTATGATGCTTAAGGGTAGGGTTAAGGGTCTATTTTAGGGTTAGGACTTGGGTTTAAGGTTAAGGTTAGGCATGTAGTCATGATGCTTAAGGTTAGGGTTAAGGGCTGGGGAATGAATGTAGTCAATTAGGCGGCAGCACGGTGGCTCAGTGGTTAGCGCGGTCACCTCACAGCAAGAAGGTCACGGGTTCGAGCCCTGGGGTAGTCCAACCTTGGAGGTTGTCCTCTGTGTGGAGTTTGCATGTTCTCCCGTGTCTGTGTGGGTTTCCTCCGGGGGCTTCGGTTTCCTCCCACAGTCCAAAGACATGTAGGTCAGGTGAATCGGCCGTACTAAACTGTCCCTAGGCATGAATGTGTGTGTGTGGGGGGCTGTGATGCACTGGCGGCTCTTCCAGGGTGTCTCCCCACCTGCCGCCTAATGACTGCTGGGATAGGCTCCAGCATCCCCGCAACCCTCAGGGCAGGATAAGAGGTTTGGATAACAGATGAACGGATGAAATTAGGGATCCCCGCAAATATAGAAGTACAAGTGTGTGTGTGTGTTTGTGTGTGTTTTCTGCACAATTACACAGCAGTAACCGTGAACAGGAAGCAGGGCAGTGCTGCAGAAGAGAGAGCATGCTCCAGCATGTATGAATCCTCTGAAGAAAAAAAGTTGTGGAAGGAAAACAACCAACAACTCAATCTGGTTGACACTTAGCCCTGCAGTCATGCCACAAGTGACGTCACAGACAGCGCCAGGGAATACAGACAGGAAACCAGATTTCACTCATACACTAGCTAGCCCACTGAGCTTTGAGGTTTGGGGGAAGCCAAAACCACATGCGAGACCATCGGTGGCTCACCCTCGTGGAAGCCCTGCTGCGTCTCAGTGTCTGTGTGCACGTGAGTGTGCACGTCACACACGTGAGTTTGTTGCATTGGAGCCAGAAAAAATAAAAGTTGACCCCGCGAGCGTCAACAAGGATAACTGTCAAACACACCTGGGAAACACCCCATTGTGTTATTGTGTTTGTTATTGCAGTGGGTTACACAACCTTTCTTACAGCAACAATGGGTACAAAGACAACACTTTGAAAAATAAACTGGAAAAAATGGCGGGGAAAACAGATTTCAGGGGGTCCAGGTAGCGTACCAACATGCCTACCAACATGCCTACCAACATGGGGCTCACCGATTCGAATCCCTATGTTACCTCCGGCTTGATCGGGCACCCCTACAGACACCGTTGGCCGTGTCTATGGGTGGTAAGCCGAATGTGGGTATGCGTCCTGGTCGCTGCACTAGCGCCTCCTCTGGTCCGTCGGGGTGCCCGTTCATGGGGGAGAGGGAACTGGGGGGGGTAGCGTGATCCTCCCACATGTTACGTCCCCTCGGTGAAACTCCTCACCGTCAGGTGAAAAGAATCAGCTGGTGACTCCACATGTATCGGAGGAGGCATGTGGTAGTCTGCAGCCCTCCCCGGGTCAGCAGAGGGGGCGGAGCAACGACCGGGACGGCTCGGAAGAGTGGGGTAATTGGCCAAGTACGATTGGGGAGAAAAGTGGGGGGGAGGGGGAAATCCACACAGATTTGATGTGTCTCCGAAATCTGTAGAGTCGTTCTGGTTTCTGGCAGCTCTCTAGTGAACCTCTAGTCGTCATCAGGCAGAGATGAGCAGTGTTTTAATTAAAAGTATTTGAAATACATAGTTTAATTATAGTTTAATTACTTTTGGGTATTTTGCAATTTGTGTTTGATCAGTCTGGGAAAAACATCAAGTAATTTGTGATACTATGTTAGAACAGACATCAGACCTGAGATCTTTTTTCAAGCTAGTCTATTCTTCCAAGTCCCACTGATGATGAGGAAGATACCCTCACATAACACACTGACGATGAGGAAGATACCCTCACATCACACAGAAATCCCACGTGACGAGGTGTGGTGGGGAAGCCTCAGTGAAAAGGTTCTACTGAGTTAATTACTTAAAGACCGACTGTACACGTGTTCCCCAACGCTGTCTTCAACACTACGTCATGTATGACGTCACCGTCAAACCCCCGCCGCCATCAGCTAACAGCAGAACACCGCCCTGAGAGGACGTAATCCCGCATGTTTAGAAACCAGTTTTCATTTTCGTCTTCGTTCATAACAAACTGGTTCTAAGCAGCCTTCCTCTGAAGAAGAGGACTTTAGAGTAATTCCGACACTCCAGATGCTATGCATTTTTTTCGGGGGGGGGTACTTGAAATACACGTACGAATTAAATTCAGTTTTTGACACCAGTGTTTCATAGTTATTTTGATACGTTTGACCAGGCGTGTAGCCAGAAATGTGATTGCGGGTGGGCCCAAGTCAGATGGGCAGCACAGTCCGTATGTGTGTAGCGGTATAACAGCAGCAGCATAATCATATAGCATGAGCTATGCACAGAGCAGCTGGAATTTCTGCATGCCCCCTGACATTTCAGAGGCTAACGGATTCGTTTGCATCGTCTCTAGCTAGCCTGTTCAGAATTGCTTTTACTGTAGCTAGTCATCACTGAAGCCGAACTAACTAGCTATAGCCTAGTAGTATCTGTGCTGGCGATACACAACGTTCTAACTCAACTTACTTGGCTCTTCCACTTCAGAAGTGGTCGCACCTTCCTCCTCCGCCTCATGCTGTCTTTTTCCTCACTAGTACAAAGTTTAATAAATTAGTTTGTTTTTTGGCCATAGTTTTTTTTTAACTAGTTTTTTTTGGGGGGGGGTTCGTGTGGCTTTAGCTAGTGGACAAACTAGAGTGGAATGCGTGAAAGAAAGATGAGACCGGGGGCTGCTGGCATTTGCGAAACGCACTGCCAATCAAATTGAAGCTTTCTGATTGGATGCGCACGAGTGCCGACTGGGTGGAGTGTACAAGCTAGAGTGGACGGTGGAATGCTCGCAGTACACATGAAAGAAAGACGAGGAGCTGCTGGCATTTGCGAAACGCACTGCCAATCAAAGTCAAGCTTTCTGATTGGATGGGCAGGAGTGCCAACTGAGTGGGCACTGCCCACCTTTGCCCACCGGTGGCTACGCGTTCGCATTTGACAAAGATTATCAGAATCAGAAACACTTTGTCGTTTCATTTCATGTACTTGTGCACATGAAATGAAACGACATATCGTTTTCCCCAGCCCGCAGCAGTGCACCACAAAGACAAAAACACATATACAAGACCTACAAGAACACATATATCCCAAACAACACACATATATATAAACTAAACTATAAAATAAATCACTGTCCAGGAGAACGAACGCCAGCCAGGATGTCTGTCGGAACTGCCGGTCTGCATGGGCTAGCAGTTAGCTTAGCCTGCCCCACTTCCGCGTCCTGTCAGACCGCCCTCGGTGTTTCCTCTTCGGCCGCAGCTCTGGTCAGGACCGTGGTCCTTGGGTCCACAGGATGCAGCAGACCAAGCTCCCTCAGCCGATCCAACGCCAGCTCTCCCAGCCAGACACCTTCGACACACCTCCCCACACTCAAACACAGGGCTAGGCGAGGCTGCCACCAGACCGCCCTCGGTGTTATCGGAACTGCCGGTCTGCATGGGCTAGCAGTTAGCTTAGCCTGCCCCGCTTCCGCGTCCTGTCAGATCGCCCTTGGTATTTCCTCTTCAGGCACAGCTCCGGGCAGGGCCGTCCGTGGTCCCTGGGCCCACAGGACGCAGCAGACCAAGCTCTCCCAGCCATCAAACGAAGACAAAATGAGACGCGGACGTGGACAAAGACGCTGCATGGACGTTACCGGGCGAGGCCGCTGCACGCGTGAATTTGCGCCGCCATCTCCCCACACCGGAAGCGGAAGTATTTGCGCTTTGTAACGTATCTCTGCCCATCTCCGTGGACGGGGGTCACCGGAGCTGCGCCGCGGACATCATGTTTGGTGGTGCGGGAGAGACGTCAGCGGGAAGACAAACGCGTCCGTACGCGGCTGCTGCTTCAGCGTGCCACGGCTGTTTTTGCATCAAGTTAGTCTGAGCCTGCCACCGCGCCACACCTCTGAGTCCAGCCCGCCGGCTGATTTCTCTCTCTCGCGAAGCCTCGTGAGCACAGTGTAAAGGCCATGCGTGTCCACCAAAGAGCTATAATTTACTTCCCCCCCCCCCCACATTTATTTTCACCAATTAGGCACATTTAGCCTGGAGAAAATTGCCGCCACGCTGCTCCACACCGAGCTTCTCACTTCCCCGGATGGCGAGCCGACCTTGTAAATTGCAGACTTTGATTGCCCCCACACAGAACAATCAGACCCAGGATTCCGCTGATTTGCCACGAAAACAGGGCAAACACAGCCTCGCCGTTCAGTGTCAGAAGTCACTTCAAAGTTTCACGGCGGGTAGCTTAGCAACGGGACTCGGACACGCGACACAGAAATAACCTTCGGAGAGTCATCCCCGCGCTCACCTCGCACGAGCTGCGGTCATGGAGCGAAGGGCCGCGATATTCCTTTTTTCTTCTTCTTCTTCTTCTTCTTCTTCTTTATTTTTAAGTAAACGTGGTGAGGGTGAGAGAGTGTGAGCGAGAGGGAAAAGATTGAGGGCACGGGGGAGGCAGCGCCGCCGTGAACTTCATCAGTCTCAACATGTGCCTGTTGTGTTTTGTTTCGGTGTGCGTGTGTGTGTGTGTGTGTGTGTGTGTGTGTGTGTGTGTGTGTGTGTGTGTGTGTGCGTGTAGGCACACGCACATGCGTAGAACTTCATCAGAAGGCTTTGTTGCCTGTTTATCCACAGAGCACCTGCATGCAAGAAAAATGTGTGTGTGTGTGTGTGTGTGTGTGTGTGTGTGTGTGTGTGTGTGTGTGTGTGTGTGTGTGTGTGTGTGTGCAAGGCTTGTGTGTGTGCACCAGAGAGCGCCAGCAGAGGACTGGCAAAATGTGCACGGGTTTGTGTGATGCTGTGTCCATGCCAGTCCTTTTGAAGTCTGTGTGTGTGTGTGTGTGTGTGTGTGTGTGTGTGAGACGTGGGGTGGGGGTATTTGCAGGGGGAAGTTGGGTACTGTGCCGGTAAACCTGGCAACTTCATTCTAGCCAGGTCACCTTGATCACCTGCTGTTAGCGCTGCCGCACCCACACTAACCCCCAGCTCACTTCCCCACACACACACACAGACACACACACACACACACACACACACACACAAACATGCACAGCAACGAATAGAAATCATGCAATTAGTTGCGCACCCTAATTTCCAGGTTTAAAGAAAAAAGCAACTTCTTTACCTTTCCCCCCCAATTGCATCCGGCCAATTACCCCACTCTCCCGAGCCATCCTGGTCGCTGCTCCACCCCCCTCTGCCCATCCGGGGAGGGCTGCAGACGACCACATGCCTCCTTCGAAAGACGTGGAGTCGCCAGCCGCTTCTTTTCACCTGACGGTGAGAAGTTTTGCCAGGGCGGATGTAGCACGTGGGAGGATCACGCTATTCCTCCCCAGTTCCCCCTCCCCCCTGAACAGGTGCCACGACCGACCAGAGGAGGCGCTAGTGCAGCGACCAGGACGCGTACCCACATCCAGCTTCCCACCCGCAGACACGGCCAATTGTGTCTGTAGGGACTCCCGACCAAGCCGGAGGTAACACGCGGGATTCGAACCGCCAATCCTCGTGCCGGTAGGCACCGGAACAGACCGCTGCGCCACCCGGACGGCAACTTCTTTACTTTAATAAAGTTATCGAGCTGCTGGTTCCTCTGAGGCATGCACGGTACTGTGTAAGCAGACGGAGAATTCGTTCTCGAACCCCGACAGAAATCTTACCGCGCAGATGATACATCAGTTCCCTTATCAGCTGCCATTTTCATTGAATGAAGAGCTAGGAACTGACAAAGTAAATGCTGAACAAGCCGTGAACCCAGTGTCGCCTGCACTTGCCTGTCTGTCTGTGTCCTTGTTGTGATTGATTTGCAATTAATGTGAAAATGGATCCAATTACAGAGCCTGTGAATTGGAAGTCAGAGCTCAGTTCCTGATTGGTTGCTCTGATTAAGAGGCTTTATGGGCTGGGGCGAGCCCAAGAGTGAGCGGGCTTCTATAGCTGCAGCCGGTGCACACTCGCAGACACGGGCCAGGACGCAAGGGCAGGGTTGAGCGAAAATAGATTTTTTTTTAAAAATGAGTATGTCAAGAAGGGCATAATGAGGAAAAGCTGGGGCTCTAGAAGTGGCAAGACATCTGTTGAGCGACGCCTGAATCGTGAATCAATCCCAAAGACGGGCAACCCATCCGTCCATCATCCAACCCGCTTATCCTAATTAGGGTTGCGGGGATGCTGGAGCCGATCCCAGCAGTCATTGGGCGGCAGGCGGGGAGACACCCTGGACAGGCCGCCAGTCCATCACAGGACCCACACCTAGAGACAATTTAGTACGGCTGATTCACCTGACCTACATGTCTTTCGACTGTGGGAGGAAACCGGAGCACCCGGAGGAAACCCACGCAGACACGGGGAGAACATGCAAACTCCACACAGAGGATGACCTGGGACGACCCCCCGCAAGGTTGGACAACCCCGCGGTTCGAACCCAGGACCTTCTTGTTGTGAGGCGACCGCGCTAACCACTGCGTCACCGTGCTGCCTGAGACAGGTAACCCTACAGCCAGGGTCCGAAATCAGTGGCGCCCCCAGAAATTTTTCATAGGGGTGGCCAAATGGGGCCACTGAAAATCTTGGGGTGGCACACCAAAACCAAAAGCCATGACTGAATTTCGGGAGTTCTATGCTGCTGTTGTAGTATACTGTATAGGCTAGTGGAAAACTGTCAATATGAGAGTTAAGAAAAATATACATTATTGATTTAAATGAACAGCACCTAATGCAAAATATCAGATAGAAGCATATTATGCATAATCAGAAGCATATTCTGCATATGCGACTCGTGGCTGGGGGGGCCAGCGGGGGGGCCAGGGATAGTATCAGCGTGGCCATGGCCACCCCTGGCCACCCCTTGGGGGCGCCACTGTCCGAAATTAACACTCGCCACCTGCCAAAGGCAAGTAGATTTTCTGATTAGCCAGTAAATCTCAGAAGACTACCCGCCAAACGGCGAGTAACAAAAAAAGTGAAATCCAACCACTTAATCCCTCCCATCTCTCTCGCTCTCTCTCTCCTCAGCAACAGCAATAACATAGCAACAACAATAACAGAAATTAACCAACCAAAGTGCATCAGAACAATAACATAGCAACAACAATAACAGAAACTAACCAACCAAAGTGCATTAGAACAATAACATAGCAACAACAATAACAGAAACTAACCAACCAAAGTGCATTAGAACAATAACATAGCAACAACAATAACAGAAACTAACCAACCAAAGTGCATTAGAACAATAACATAGCAACAACAATAACAGAAACTAACCAACCAAAGTGCATTAGAACAATAACATAGCAACAACAATAATAGAAATTAACCAATCAAAGTGCATTAGAACAATAACATAGCAACAACAATAACAGAAACTAACCAACCAAAGTGCATTAGAACAATAACATAGCAACAACAATAACAGAAACTAACCAATCAAAGCGCATTAGAACAATAACATAGCAACAACAATACAGAAACTAACCAACCAAAGCGCATTAGAACAATAACATAGCAACAACAATAACAGAAACTAACCAACCAAAGTGCATCAGAACAATAACATAGCAACAACAATAACAGAAACTAACCAACCAAAGTGCATTAGAACAATAACATAGCAACAACAATAACAGAAACTAACCAACCAAAGTGCATTAGAACAATAACATAGCAACAACAATAACAGAAACTAACCAACCAAAGTGCATTAGAACAATAACATAGCAACAACAATAACAGAAACTAACCAACCAAAGCGCATTAGAACAATAACATAGCAACAACAATAACAGAAACTAACCAACCAAAGCGCATTAGAACAATAACATAGCAACAACAATAACAGAAACTAACCAACTAAAGTGCATTAGAACAATAACATAGCAACAACAATAACAGAAACTAACCAACCAAAGTGCATTAGAACAATAACATAGCAACAACAATAACAGAAACTAACCAATCAAAGTGCATTAGAACAATAACATAGCAACAACAATAACAGAAACTAACCAATCAAAGTGCATTAAACTGTTGCTAGGCGCTACTGGCGGGTAACATTACACACAATCGAACGTTAGCGAGCAACACCAGTTACGTGGCGATATTTAGAAGGCGCAAAAACACCATCAGAAAGACAACCACGCCCCGAAGAGGAGGAAGAAGCCACCATCACCACCAAACCGAAAAAAGAAAGTTTAGTGAAAAGTGGAGGTATGACGATAAAGGAGGTGCGAGAGGCTGGCTGGAGGATAACGCACAGGCCGTGATGAGGAGTTGCTCCGTCTGTCGCCAGGATGCCCAAACCCGCAGCAGTTCATTTGTCATCGGTAACAATATAATGAAGGTAGAAATCGTCAGGGACCATGAGACCTCCAGGGGTCACATCACCTGTATGAGGCCTCTCGGGCTCAGTCGGAGACCCTGGAAGGAGACAGTGACTGAACCAAAGCTGTCGTCGAGGCTGAGGACACCGGCCTCATCTCACAGCCTGTTGTAGCTGAATGGGTAAGACCTGCCTCTTGCACAATTTTACACAACCTGTGTTCATGTTTTCATGCACAATAACTGTGTCAACCATGTTTTGGAAAAGGCTCGTGAAAGCAACCTGTTAATGTTACGATTTGTCAAGCATATTACTAATGTTAAAAGGGCCCGAATTCACACGATTAAGCTTGTATGTACAAAATTGTATTTTACATTGCGTTTCCCTCATCAATGGTTTTTCAGTCTTGCGGTGTCGTGTTCTCAAGTGGAAGCGGTGCTAATTTCGCTAAAAGCTGCATGTGATGATGGGCTTTAACAATCGGCTCTGCACCAACAAAGTCATTTAAATGCCAGGGGGGCAGATCCCACGGGTAGCCATTCTTGATGCAGGCGTACCGCTTGCAAACACAGTGTCCCCGTTTGGCTCTACTGCTTTCTTCTGCGACAGATTTTGATATAAATTAGTCCTGTTGGTATTGTTTATACTGCAAAATGGCACGCAACATTTTGGCAGCTTATTTTTTCATTGAAACTGGAAAAAAGAAATCAAAATAGAGGGCAAGGAAATAATGACTAGACACAATATTAGTTTTGACAGGTCAAATACTCTTACAGAGCAGTGAAAGAGGGCAGCTGATGTGATTTTGTGTGTGTGTGTGTGTGTGTGTTTGTGTGTGTGTGTGTGTGTGTGTGTGTGTGACTGATAGTACAGTGTATGAGAAAATGGGCAATAGTAACAGGGGCAATAGCAAATGAAGTAACAGGGGCAATAGCAAATGAAGTAAAAGGGGCAATAGCAAACACAAAAGGGGCAATAGCAAATGAAGTAACCTTGATGCCTGCCCCATGACAAGCCACTAGCACTTAGTACTAGTGTTTCCTTCTAGCTCTACTATTTACTATAGCTGGTATCCAGTCTCTTTAAAGACATTAATTTATTCCATACTTATAACTTGTTGCACGTTCATAGACCTAAAAATGGATTTCCCTGGCTGATAAATATATTTATCACCGTCGAAGATCATTAACATTTTTGGGGGTGGTATGTGTTATGTAAAATCTGATGCCATGGCTGACCTGAGCCTGCTGAGCCGAATTCTTAGCAGTCTTTGTTGACACGGAAAAAAAAAGTTTTGAGCCATTAATATAATCCAACAGGTTTTAGTCTAGAAATTTTAAATCTTTGGGTTTATACAACAATGGTGGCGCAGTGGTTAGCGTGGTCGCCTCACAGCAAGAAGGCCCTGGGTTCGAGTCCCAGGGTAGTCCAACCTTGGGGGTCGTCCTGGGTCGTCCTCTGTGTGGAGTTTGCATGTTCTCCCTGTGGGTTTCCTCCGGGGGCTCCTCCGGTTTTCCTCCCACAGTCCAAAGACATGTAGGTCAGGTGAATCGGACACACTAAATTGTCGCTAGGTGTGTGGGCCCTGTGATGGCCTGGCGGCCTGTCCAGGGTGTCTCCCCACCTGCCATCCAATGACTGCTGGGATAGGCTCCAGCCTCCCGCGACCCGAATTCGGATAAGCAGCTTGGATGGAATGAATATTGAGCCAGAACGTTGACACTCATTTAATGTAAGCAGCGGATATAACTTGCTGATATTTATGAGGTTAGAAAGAGAGAAGTAAACCATGAAGTTCGGTTCAGCCATCCGCTCTCAGAAAAACAAAGAGCCTTGCAAAGTCTGTTAAACAAAATGCAAACTGACATTTAACCCTTTCTATCGCGATGGCTGTTAATCTTTCCTCAACCCCCTCTCTCCCTCCCACTTGCTGTACTAGATTAGAATACTGAAGTAGAATTATGTATCTACTGTACATCCATTGTGTGTGTGTGCGCGTGTGTGCACACCTGTTTCCCTTCTTCTCTCATGCAAAAAATAAATATCACCCTAATTACTCAACAGTTCCCAGAGGATGTTGATCAGTTTTCCACTCAACACAACAAATTACACTTCCCCTCCCTCCCTCTTTCTTTCACACTCTCTTCTCCTCCATCGACATCCCCCTCTTGACTTACCTCTCTGTGGCTGTACAGTAAAACATAGTGAGACACGTGTGGCTCTCAGAGGCAATGTGGAGATTGTCGCTGTAAAGCAGGGATCCGACCTGTAAAGCAGGGCTCAGACCGCACGATCTTTTTGTCTTTCACGATGGTCACCATGTCAGATTAGCCGATCATAATGCCATAAAGTCTTGTCGCGTCTTGGCCGGGAGACTGACAACACTACAAGTTCGACCCCGTCCAGTCATCGTATGCTGCCTTTCACGATCTCGCGCGAGTTCATAGGTCGTCGGGGAGGAGGGTCAAGAAATTGTCAATCACGGCTAGCGGCCCGGGTTCGACTCCCGGTATGGGGATGAGTATTGGCCCTGTGATGGCCTTTGCGGCCTGTCCAGGGTGTCTCCCCGCCTGCCACCCAATGACTGCTGGGATAGGCCCCAGCATCCCGCGACCCCGATAGGGATAAGCGGCTTGGATAATAGATGGGGTGGCTACAGAGATGCTATGTGTGATACTGGTGGTCTTGCGAAAAGAAAGAAAAAGATTGTGGATGCTGTTGCGGCTAGTGCTACTGGGGAATGCTAACCTAGCATAGCTTAACCAGCTACTCACCGGGTTGCAGAAGTGCCTCGGCTATTTCCCACCAACATTTAGCACCAACATCTTTTTTGGCTGTCGTGGTACTCCCCTGAGGGAAGGTCAAAAAGGCAGGAGTGTTGTTGCCACTACTCGATGAACATTTCCTCGGTTTCGTCGTTCCACCTACAGCAGCAACAGCAGCATCGCTTTCTCTTTGCCATGTTTACGTATGTGCGCCAGAGAGCACGCTGTCATCGGTCGACGTCAAGGAACAGGTCATAGGAGACATCAGATGAGGTGGGAAAATACAAAAAATTCCGACATGCTGGCCTTTTGGTCGGGGTGTCATGGGGCGTCCCAGACACCACATCGCTGTTCTTCAATGCCGTTTATACTTGGGCCCAACACTGGAAATCGTGTGGTCTGATCCCGGCTTAAAAGCAAGCAATGAGTCCATTCTCATCCTATTAGGCATCATATGCTGATGCTGGTGACAAAGCGTTACCAAGGCACGGTGGCTCAGGGGTTAGCCCTGTTACCTTACAGCAAGAAGGTCCTGGGTTCGAACCCCAGGAGGCCACCCCAGGTCTTTTCTGTGTGGAGTTTGCATGTTCTGCCTGTGTCTGGGTGGGTTTCCTCCGGATGCTCCGGTTTCCTCACACCATTAAAAAGACATGCAGGTTAGGTTTAATACTCCTGTCTGTGTCCCTGAGCAAGGCAATGGGAAAAAGAACAGGAACTGGTCCCTGAGCGCTGCACCGCAGTCGCCCACTGCTCCTATACAATAGGACGGATTAAAAGCAGAAGACAAATTTCATTGTAATCGAACAACTTTCTTAACAAATTATACACAAGGAACCTTTTGGCATCTCCATGGCCCTGATTCAGACCTCTTCTTGTATCCAGGTGTGTCTGATACAGATTCTGTTCACACTTGGTATCAAAATGTGTCTCAACGTGCATCTCCGGTGATCACTTGAGAGAAAAAAAAAAGACGAAAAATGGCGTACATCACTTCCGTACCTTGACTCAATCAATGTAGTCTTATCAATGTAGACCCACAGATGGGCTATTTCCACCACCTCCTCCGGTTAACTTTGGCTATGGTCTATGGACTTGACAATAGCACCAAAAAAAACGACTTGACAAGTTAAAATCAAGGCATAAAAATAATGACACAATGGAAAATACTTAATATGCCTACACAGCATTGCTATTTATGAGTTGAATACCCAATCAGATCGGCAACGGAAATGTTGTGACTGGGTTAGACTGACAGGTCTGACATGCCATGAGAAGACAGGCCACCCACATTGTGTATTACATCCATGAATACGGCACAGCATGTGTCTCAGTGTTGTGCATCTGAGTAGACTACTCCTTCATAGATTTATCTGTTCATTTCAGAAATCATTTAGTCCTGCCCAGGGCCCGGGGGAGCTTTTATATTTATCCATTAGTGAATGTTCTGTGTAGAGAAACTGTGGATTTGCCAACTCTTTCCTCGAATGTCTTCGGCATTTAGCGACACTCCTGAGCCTACTTACGTAGGCTTTACATTATTTATTAGAACACTGTGCTGCTCCCGGTGCAGCTACTATCAATAAAAGCTGACTTGAATTTGAACAAATCTATTGGCAACAAATGAAGGGAATGCAGAGCTGATAACATAGTGTAACAATCATGAACGACTAGACTCGCTGGCCCTTGTCTGCGGGAGATCCGGGTTCGCGTCCCGGCTGTGACGGTTCCCGGCTGCCCCCTGAATTCGCTGCATTGGTGTCAGAAGTGGGATCGCGAGGCCATCGGAAGCGCGTGTGCCCGGAGGCCTGAGGGAGCTGGTATGATGAAGCACGGGGACGCACCTCCCAAAAGAGGGGGGTAGTGTAGATCATGAATGACTAGACTCGCTGGCTGGTCGGCTAACGGTTGGGACCCTTTAGTCGACTGGTTAATGTAGTCGCCCATGGTGCGGGAGACCTGGGTTCACATCCCGGCTGGCCCCTGAACTCGCGACAATATGTTAAGGTATAGTATACCATCAGTATAAATAATAACTGTTTTTGCTATAAAAGTGAAATACTGTTATACCTTGTTTGCCTTGGTCCAAGACCTTTGACTCAGCCCACTCCCCCGAGTGGATTTACTCTGGTCTGGCACCATGACATGAAACATCGGTTTACTACTACTACTACTACTACTACTACTTCCGGCTGCTGCCGTTAGGGGTCGCCACAGCGGATCATCTCTTCCTGTCCTCTGCATCCTCCTCTGTCACACCAGCCACCTGCATGTCCTCCCTCACCACATCCATAAACCTCCTCTTTGGCCTTCCTCTTTTCCTCTTTCCTGGCAGCTCCATATTCAGCATCCTTCTCCCAACATACCCAGCATCTCTCCTCCACACATTTCCAAACCATCTCAATCTTGCCTCTCTTGCTTTGTCTCCAAACTGTCCAACCTGAGCTGTCCCTCTAATATACTGGTTCCTAATCCTGTCCTTCTTCATCACTCCCAATGAAAAGCTTAGAATCTTCAACTCTGCCACCTCCAGCTCCACCTCCTGTCTTTTCATCAGTGCCACTGTCTCCAAACCATATAACACAGCTGGTCTCACTACCATCTTGTAAACCTTCCCTTTAACTCTTGCTGGTACCCTTCTGTCACAAATCACTCCTGACACTCTTCTCCACCCACTCCACCCTGTCTGCACTCTCTTCTCCACCTCTCTTCTGCACTCCCCGTTACTTTGGACAGTTGACCCCAAGTATTTAAGCATAAAACAGCGATTTCTTGATAAAAAAAAAGCGATTAGCCAATCAGCGCCACACGCGGGACTAACGCCGTTATCAAGCTGTTTTACGCAGACGGCATGGCTTCTCGATAGATAGAGGCTAGTTCCCATCGATGCAGAGAACGGTCAACTGAGCATGCGCAAGTACTCGTTGCCTCCGTTGTGTGGGTAGGTTAGGGTTAGGGGCGGGGTTAGGGTTAAAGTTAGCTAATCAGATCAGTAGGGGCGGGTCTTCCTAGAACCCTAGCACCTGGATGCTACGCGGGGCGTGTGGAGGCGTGGTGGAGGCATTTCGCGCATGCTCAGTTGACTGTTCTTTACTCCATTGATGGGAACTAGCCTCTACCCTTCTCGACATCACCCGACGCGGGAGTTTGTTTTTACTTCGCTCCGCTCCAGCCTTAAAAAACCCGGAAACGCCCGTGTGTTGGCATGGCTACGCATAAGCGCCGACTTAAAATGACGTTAGATTCAGGCGGATCGTTGGTCTCTAGTGATTGGTCAGGGAGAATGGAGCCCCTCCCCCACGGAAATGCGTTAGAGCGGAGGCGACGCCAGACTGAAGATGGAGGCGGAGGGTAACGCGGTGACAGTTCTGTCTGATATCAGGCACGTATCTTTGTACAGCATGAAACATCATTTAAGTGATTGTTTTGCCTGTATTGCGGAGCTCTGTTAGTAGAGAGTATGTCGATATCTACACCGCTCGTTGTTTCTTTCTTTTCCTCAAAGCAAATGCTGTGCAGAGTAGTTTCCCCACACATGGCCACACCTAAACAAACGTGAAACGTGACTGAGAACCACCACTAACTTTATCTGATCTCACAGCTGCTTGGACTGCAATACAGCAGCCATTTTCTCATTAACTGCAAAAATCCCACAATGCAACCCCTGCAGTAAGATGATGATGATGATGATGGCAGGCCTTTACACAGACGTCAACTTTGTCCTGACGTGTTGGGCTCAAGGGAGAGGTGAAGCTCAATTACCCACTTATTTAAACAGGGTAATGCTCAGACTGAAAAAAAATCAAATTAAAAATGTACCAGGAAAAAAAAAATCAAATTTGGAGTCACAATACATCATCACAAATTACTCTATCTTGCTCTCGGAAAATGAACTCTCCAGGTTGAGATGTGGGTGGTGGGACTGTGGTTCTGAGTAAAGCTCAGCTTTTCCGTGGCTGTGAAATAATTTCTGTCTGTCCGTTTCTGCCGAAATGGCTGCTGGGAGCTGAGCTGTCAAGACCGAACCGAGAGTAGCCATTTCTCGGCTTAGTGTCCAAACTGTGGCCAGATAGTTGAAATGTTCACAGATCTAGATGTGATAAACCGTGCAGAGAAAGGCAATTATACAGACTGAGCTGTCATTGGAGGACATTAATTATTATGGCTTGCAGCTCTGTGTGTGTGTGTGTGTGTGTGTGAGAGAGAGAGAGAGAGAGAGAGAGAGAGAGAGAGAGAGAGAGATAATATATCTGTGTCCAATAGCGTATTTTTGGTTAGCAGGTATCTTGTGTGTATGGCAGGGTGACAGTATGTCACCTGGATGACATCTTCTATGGCGGAAAGGGAGAAAAAGGCAGGAAAAGGAGAGCGATAAGAAGAGAACAGCAGACAGAGAAATGGATTACAAAGGGGGGAGACTGAGTGAAAAATAAATAGAGTGGAAGAGAAGTACTGGTGAGCTGAGGGGAGGAAGGCAAAGCGGTGGAGAGAAGAAGAGGAGACAGGCGATAGAGAAGACAGGAGGAGGTGGTGTGTGGGGGGGGGGTGTCACAGTAAAGAATGGGAGCAAAGGAGAGATGGGTTGTCTAAATGAGGAGTCTCCAAGAAATTCTCAAATACTCCGGAGGGGCGATCTTTAACCTCTGAAACAAAAAGTTCCATCAGAGAGAGACAGAGAGAGAACGAGAGAGAAAAAGACACTTAAGAATTCAAAAGAATGTCCCCTTGGGGGTCTGGGCGGTTGTGCTCATTACAAACTGCGGTCTGTCTAAATTCCCATGCAAATAAAAGGAATCTGTAGTCTGGGCCAAACAGCAAAAACCTTAAGAAGGTTGAAGCACTTCCTCTGTCATAGGTGTTGGATTTGTATGATAGAAGATGGTGGCACGAATTCACGTTTGCAGCAGCCTCACCCAGTATCTGTGTGGGAAGGTGGTGGCGTGAACTATTTGCGGTGGCCTCACCCAATACCGTCCATGCAGTGTCTTTGTCCACATCTGCGTGTAAGTTTGCGTCTTCGTCTGACGGCTGGGACAGCTGTGCTGGATCGGCTGGGAGAGCTTGGTCTGCTGCGCCCTGTGGGCCCAGGGACCACGGCCTTGCTTGGAACTCTGCCCAAAGAGGAAACACAGAGGGCAGTCTGACAGGACGCGAAAGCGGGGCAGGCAAAGCTAACTGCTAGCCCACGCAGACCGGCAGTTCCGATAACACCGAGGGTGGTCTGGTGGCGGCCTCGCCTAGCATTGATGGTGTTTTTGGTGTCGTCGTGTAGAGTGCGGGGAGGTGTGTCAAAGGTGTCTGACTGGGAGAGCTGGCGTTGGATCGGCTGGGATCGGCCGGTGGAGCCATGGACCATGGCCCTGCTTGGAGCTGCACCCGAGGAGGAAATACCGAGGGCGGCCTGACAGGACATGGAAGCGGGGCAGGCTAAGCTAACTGCTAGCCCATGCAGACCGGCGGGTTCCAACAGTCATCCTAGCATTACATACAATAGCATTTTTATAATGTCATTGGAAAGCTATGTTAAATAAAGGAGTATGGATATAACTTTGAGGAGCATCCTCTAGCTGGAGGCTTGTGGGAGCAGCGTGTGTCCATCATGAGGCGACAGACTCCCGGCAAGTCACAATCTCGTAAATTAAGGTGATGTCTTGACATTTTGGGCCGTACCGCTTTCTTGGCCAAGTGAAGAAAATGGAAAGGAAAAAAAATCCTTGGCACAAAACGAAAATGCCATGGCAATGCGAGATGTAAGACAGTTGAAGAGATGGAAAGAGACAGAGAGGGGGAGAGAGGGGAAGAGAGGAGAGAGCGAGAGAGACAATCATCCTCTAGTTTCTAAGTATGATGGAAGAGTTGCAGACACTGCAGTTCCAATCAGATAGGAAAGGAGCCAGTCATCAAGGTTCAGGCCCAGACAGATAAAGACAGGGAAGGTAAGTGTGTCTGTGTGTGTGTGTGTGTGTGTGTGTGTGTGTGTGTGTGTGTGTGTGTGTGTGTGTGTGTGTGTGATATTGGGCGGATGGCAGTGTCATTCAGCATCTATGAATGACTCACTGTGTGTGAGTGTGCATACGTGTGCGTTTGTGTTTGAGTTGTGTGCCTTTTGTCTTCTCCTGGATCTCCACCTTGCTGTGGCGGAGAAACTTGTATGTACCAATGATCCCAAGAGCTATGCCGTCCGGAGCTTGGCTGCTGGTAGGGTCACCCAAGGCGGACAGGTCAAGGGGGGGAGGTTCCAGATGGAAGTGCGATCCAACAAAGACCTCAACGATGGAACTGGTGGAAGATGTCTCCAGGTCACATCAGCAGTGAAGGCGGATAAAGGCTGCAACAAAGGGTGGTCCCCAGTCGTCTTGGTTCTCCATGCCATTGGACTCTGGCCATGGTGGCTGTGTGGTGGCTGCAGGCGCATCAGCCTCTCCACGTAAAAAGCTGTCACGCGCAGGCGTCCTCCCATTGTGCGGCTCCAGGATTGACCTCTGCGCCCACCTGAGGACCCAGAGGGACCCATAGGGAGGACGGTCATACTCGACCCCAAGTGACTGCCGATGATCATGAAGATGATGTCTAGCTAGATGAATGGATAGATGGAAGGACCTCTAGCCCTCACAAACGTATACATTTCACACATATGACTAGATGAGGTAAATCAATCTGTCTCATGCTCAAATCTGTGAGTAAATAAGGACGCTGACAATGTCCAGAGAAAGGTGTGCATGCATTAACCAAGAAATGGGAAGCTCATTTGTACATCAGTGGGGGGGGGGTTGCTTATCTCTTAGCATAACATAACTTAGCCGAACTCATTTCAAAGACCCGCAGGTGTTCCGTTGTAGTAAAGAGACATGAATTAGGCCCATGAATATGCAAACAATAAACTGTTGTCCAAAGTGATCACCAAACAGTGAGTCTGCTAACCGCTAACCTGACCTCATTGGGGAGGGTAAATATGCAAAACATGAACTGAATAAACACACCTAATTTGGGGAGAAAAGTTTGCATTGAATGTTTGATCTAAAAGATATTTGAAGGGTTTTGAATGATCATCCAGAATAACAGCTGAATGCCTGTAGGTGTTGGTGGACACCTTGTGTGTTCTGCAGCCTTTCCCATTCATTTTCGCAAAGCTTCTGAATTATTGGGAAAAAATACTCCCCCTTTTTCTCCCAATTGTACTTGGTCAATTACACCACTCTTCCGGGCCGTCCCGGTCTCTGCTCCACCCCCTCTGCCGATCCGTGGAGGGCTGCAGACTACCCCATGCCTCCTCCCATACATGTGGAGATGCCAGCCGCTCCTTTTCGCCTGACAGTGAGGAGTTTTGCCTGGGGGACATAGCGTGTGGGAGGATCACGCTATTCCCCCCAGTTCCCCCTCCCTCCCGAACAAGCACCCCGACCGACCAGAGGAGGCGCTAGTGCAGCGACCAGGACACGTACCCACTTCCGGCTTCAGACATGGCTAATTGTGTCTGTAGGGACGCCCGACCAAGATGGAGGTGACACGGGGATTCGAACCGGCGATCCCCGTGTTGGCAGGCAAAGGAATAGACTGCCATACTACCTGGATGCCACTAATTGTTGAATTTTAAACCAGGAATGTTTGGCCAAGGCTATCTCTACACATGAATATCTTTATACTATGTGTGTGTGTGTGTGTGTGTGTGTGTGTGTCTGTGTGTCTGTGTGTGTGTGTCTGTGTGTGTCTGTGTCTGTGTGTAACCGTGACACTGTGTGTCTATAAGGCAGTGTGTTTTAACCATCTCAACAGCAGACTGGGTGCAACAGAGCTGAACGGTGCCAAGCTCCACGGTATGGCCTATGGGACGTCCTCCCCAATCCACACACACACACACACACACACACACACACACACACCTAGAGACATTGCAGACATACACAAAAAAAAATAAAGACAATGCCATATGGGATCTTGGTCCAACTTAAACATCCATCTTGACTGACACCTCCTCCCCTGTGTGTGCGAGTGTGTGTAAAGAGCATAAGGAAGAAAAACGATAGGAGGCAGAGTATGGAACGGCGGGCAGAGGAGAGGGACGAGAGGTGAGGGTCAAAATTTTTAAAGTTTGTTGTTGCAAACTGTTTGACTTTGGCAGGGCTCCATTTAACACCGGCATACCAGGAAGCTGGGGGACAAACCTCCTGACTCCACGCGGCCTGTTAGGAGGTGAGGGATCAGCAACCAGAGCACTTTGTTAGGACCTACAGTAGGCTAGTGAGGTAGGCAGTACGGCATCTAACAGCAGGTCTTTTACTTGTACACATTTCACAGTGACGTTTGCTCCACGATCCTATTTAAATTCTCATCACTATGAACGAAAGTATTGTACTCTATACAAGTCTGAAGATAAGCTTGTGTGAAAACTCACATTGGGGGATTTCAGATTACTGGACAATAATACCAACTTCTCTAAGAAAGACAGACTGCTAATGAATGTCTTTAAAGGCCTCGAAGTTTCCCATGATGCTGTTTGAATCCATCCATTTACAAAAGTCCTTCACATATGTTTACATACAAATACCTACCTACCTACCCCTAAATCACTGATTTGCTGCCCTGTGTAAAGATTTAGGTTGTGTAGCCATTTATTAATGTGACTGGTGGTATAAATAGGCTGAATTTATTCAAATAGGCTTTTGAATGACAATTTTATGTGTTAATTCTATACACACATCAATCAGCCAAGACGTTAAAACTTCTTCTTTCAGCTTGTTCCGTTTCCCAGGGCTTGCCATAGTGGATTCGACAGTTTCCATCGGTACACGGTGAGGGCACAGCACCGATGGCGGTCTTGTCAATCCGCATAATGATCAGGCAAATTTTACATCGGATGCCCTTCCTGACACAACCACTAACCCCTATGGACGGGGACACAGGTAAAGTGCTGGATGCCATCCCAGTATTCATGGACTTGCGTCCATGCCTGTCGCCATAGCCAAAACATTAAAACCACCTGCCTAATATTGTGTAGGTCCCCCTCGTGGTGGCACGAGGCCCATGGACTCCGCAAGACCGATGAAGGTGTCCTCTGGTATCTGGTACCAAGACTTTAGCAGCAGGTCCTTTAAGTCTGGTAAGTTGTGAGGCGGGGTCTCCATCGATTGGACTTTGTTTTTCCAGCACATCCCACAAATGTTCCATCGGACTGAGATCTGGGGAATTTGGAGGCCAAGGCAACACCTTGAACTCTTGGTCATGTTCCTCAAACCATTCCTGGACGTTTTTTTACAGTATGGCAGGGTGCATCATCCTGTTGAAAGAGGCCACTGCCATCATGGAACACCATTGCCATGAAGGGGTGTACTTGGTCTGCAACAATATTTAGGTAGGTGGTACATGTCAAAGTAACACCTACAGGAATGCCAGGACCCAAGGTTTCCCAACAGAACATTGCCCAGAGCACCACACTGCCTCCACCGGCTTGCTTACTTCCCAGAATGCATCTTTGTGTCATCACTTCTCCAGGTAAATGACGCACATGCACCTGGCCATCCACATGACGTAAAAGAAAACATGATTCATCAGACCAGGCCACATGTTTCCATTGCTTCATGGTCCAGTTCTGACACTCACATGTCCATTGTAGGCACTTTTGGCAGTGGACAGGGGTCATCATGGACACTGACCAGTCGGTGGCAACACAGCCCCATACACAGCAAGCTGTGCTGCACTGTGGGTTCTGACACCTGTCTATCAAAGCCAGCATTAACTTTTTCAGCGATATGAGCTACAGTAGATCTAACGTGGGATCGGACCAGACAGGCTAGCCTTCACTCCCCACACATATCCATGAGCCTTGGATGCACATGACCCTGTCGCTGGTTCACTGGTTGTCCTTCCTTGGACCACTTTTGGTAGGTACTGACCACTGCATACCGCAAAACACCCCGAAGGACCCCTCCATTTTGGAGACGCTCTGACCCAGTCATCTAGCCATCACAATTTAGCTCTTGTCAAAGTCGCTCAGATCCTTACGCTTGCCCATTTTTCCTGCTTCCAACACATCAACTTCCAAGAACTGACTGTTCACTTGCTGCCTAATATATCCCACCCCTTGACAGGTGCCATTGCAATGAGATAATCAATGTTATTCACTTAACTGTCAGTGGTTTTACTATTTTGGCTGATCATGTGCACCTGTTTTTAATATTAGCTCTTGCACTGTCTGAATGATTCCTTTATTATTAACATCACCAGAATTAATTTCAAAGCTTTTGTAATGAGCTCCAGATACCAATGTCCTATTCAACGCTGCAGGTGATTTGTATGTATAATATTAAGATAACTCTGATTCCACTACGCTTAAAATGCAAATCATTTTTTCTCATTTGTAGCGTGGCTCCATCCCAAGAGGTTTGATGTGTGACAGACACCAAAGGGTAGTGATCTGGTAAAAGATTATGTCACTCACAGTTTGTGTTTGTGTTCAGAAGTCTCTTGACATGGAGCCCCTGGGTCTCCTTGACTTTAAAGGAGTTGTTAATCTAAGAATTTCCAAGTTAGATCAAGGATGGAATCAGGACACGCTCATCTTTAATAAATTCTGCCTTTTACAGCTTTTCTCAATTGCGTTGGCTCATTTCTTGAAACAGTGTTAACATTCTCAAAGCTATGGGTACATTTGTCAGAACAGCTTATATGGTGTAGCACAACACCATACATCACCTGCAGAAGGTCCTAAGTCACCACACATCACCTGAAGAAGGTCCCAACTCACCACATATCACCCGCAGAAGATCCTAACTCACAATACATCACCTGCAGAAGGTTCTAGCTCACCACACATCACCTGAAGAAGGTCCCAACACACCACATATCACCTGCAGAAGGTCCTAACTCACAATCCATCACCTGGAGAAGGTCCTAACTCACCATACATCACCTGCAGAGGTCCTAACTCACCATACATCACCTGCAGAAGGTCCTAACTCACCATACATCACCTGCAGAAGGTCCTAACTCACCATACATCACCTGCAGAAGGTCCTAACTCACCATACATCACCTGCAGAAGGTCCTAACTCACCAAACATCACCTGCAGAAGGTCCTAACACACCATACATCACCTGCAGAAGGTCCCAACACACCACATATCACCTGCAGAAGGTCCTAACTCACAATCCATCACCTGGAGAAGGTCCTAACTCACCATACATCACCTGCAGAGGTCCTAACTCACCAAACATCACCTGCAGAAGGTCCTAGCTCACCACACATCACCTGAAGAAGGTCCTAACTCACCACACATCACCTGCAGAAGGTCCAAACTCATCACACATCACCTGGAGAAGGTCCAAACTCACCATACATCACCTGCACAAGGTCCTAACTCACCACACATCATCTGCAGAAGGTCCTAACTCACAATACATCACATGCAGAAGGTGCTAACTCACAATACATCACCTGCACAATGTCCTAACTCACCACACATCACCTGCAGAAGGTCCTAACTCACCATAAATCACCTGCAGAAGGTTCTAACTCATCACACATCACATGAAGAAGGTCCCAACTCACCACACATCACCTGCAGAAGGTCCTAACTCACCATACATCACCTGCAGAAGGTCCTAACTCACCATAAATCACCTGCAGAAGGTCCTAACTCACCATCCATCACCTGCAGAAGGTCCTAACTCACCATACATCACCTCCAGAAGGTCTTAACTCACCATACATCACCTGCAGAAGGTCCTAACTCACCATACATCACCTGCAGAAGGTCTTAACTAATCATACACATTTAACCCATGCTTCAAAAGAAAGTTATCGTCTCTTATAAAAAGTCAATGCCCTCAAAATGAACAGTTCCTTTGCCCTTGTGTAGACAATGTTGGTCAGTTGAGATGTTTTCTGAATCATGGTAATGTTCCTTATATCCGTATTTCAGTCTTGTCAATTTTTTTCTTTGACACTGAATGTTTTCTATACTAGAATGTTATTTTACTCTAGGTAACTGAAGGCTATTGTATATCCAACTGAATTCTATGAATACTATGAATGATGATGATGTTCTTGTAGTTTTTGGATGTGTTTTTGTCTGTATGTTGCACTGCTGTGGGCAACAACACTTTGTTTCATTTCATGTGCGCACGTACATGAGGTGAAATGACAAAATAAAGTGTTCCTGATTCCTGGTGGACAGCAAACCACTCCCTGACGTCCTTTGCAAGGTGGAAGCATATGTCAAAAGGTGGCAAGTCCTGCCTTCACAAACCTCTGTCATTCTCAGGGACAAGATATCTGTAGAAGTGGTCCTAGAGCATCAGGACTTTCTGGGAGTTGAATGGGCCAATATGGGGGATATGTGTACTCACACCAATCTCAGATATTGCAACACACATAGTTATATTGCCCCTATATTGGCCTGGCACAGCCATCATGGCTCGGTGGCCTATACTGTAATGATATTCATATATGCTTGACAGATTTTGACAGTTGAATGGACTGTTGTGCATGTGATGACGTGCACCATGAAAGCATTCATACATGTTATGCAGAGTGAAACCATTCAACTGAGAAGCAACACATTCAGTTTTTATCAGCAAGCTATCTATTCAATTGGTAATTGTGCAAATTGTAGACAACTGTACTTACTCATTTGCATAGATGTGCTAAAATATTTGCAATTTGATAAACAGAATGAAAAATTGAAATCCTTTGTGAACAAGAGACCAGTGGTGAGGAGGTTTGTACATGTTATTTTGAAAATATTCATTCTTATTTGAGAATTATGCCAAAGCAATTGAGTTTAACTGTGGTGCATTTATACACACACACACACACACACACACACACACACACACACACACACACACACACACACACACACACACACACACAATTGATATTCCGCTGTATTGATATTCCACTCATTAGTTGAGCACTTATAACAACACCATTGAAGGTTTCGGGAGGGAAAAACGCTCTCTCTCTCTCTCTCTCTCTCTCTCTCTCTCTCTCTCTCTCTCTCTCTCTCTCTATCACAGTTAAACTCAAGTAGTAGTAGTAGTAGTAGTAGTAATAGTATATTTATATATAATCTACTGCTACTACTACTTTCGGCTGCTCCCGTTAGGGGTTGCCACAGCGGCTCATCCGTTTCCATCTCTTCCTGTCTTCTCCATCTCCCTCTGTCACACCAGCCACCTGCATGTCCTCCCTCACCACATCCATAAACCTCCTCTTTGGCCTTCCTCTTTTCCTTCCCTGGCAGCTCCATATTCAGCATCCTTCTCCCAATATACCCAGCATCTCTCCTCCACACATGTCCAAGCCATCTCAAGCTTGCCTCTCTTGCTTTGTCTCCAAACCGTCCAACCTGAGCTGTCCCTCTAATAGACTCATTCCTAATCCTGTCCTCCTTCATCACTCCCAGTGAAAATCTTAGCATCTTCAACTCTGCCACCTCCAGCTCCGCCTCCTGACTTTTCATCAGTGCCACTGTCTCCAAACCATATAACAAAGCTGGTCTCACAGCCATCTTGTAAACCTTCCCTTTAACTCTTGCTGGTACCCTTCTGTCACACATCACTCCTGACACTCTTCTCCACCCACTCCACTCTGCCTGCACTCTCTTCTTCACCTCTCTTCTACACTCCCCGTTACTTTGGACAGTTGACCCCAAGTATTTAAACCTAGACACCTTCGTCACCTCTCCTCCTTGCATCCTCACTGTTCCACTGTCCTCCCTCTTTTCACACGTAGTTATTCCATATACTATATATATATATATATATATATATATATATATATATATATATATATATATATATATATATATATATATATATATGTACACACAATTCTTTTCATTCTGCAACTGAGTAACAAGATATAATCAGACAGTTATGATATTATCACGTTGTCCCCCTACAGCTTCAGCGTTGTACACACTATTGATAAAATGAGTCTCAGATAGAGAGAGAGGTGTGGGGGGGGGGTGAGCAGAGGAGGGCAAAGAAGCAGGAGACGGGAGAAGCAAATGTTGGAGAGGAAAGGAGAGAAGGTGAGGAGATGAAACAAGAAAAACAGCAGAGTAAAAAAAAAAGGTGAAAGGGAGGCAAGATGGGAAAAAAGGAGGGAGGCGGACTGAAATTGTGAAAAACGAGGGAAATGAGATGAGAGGAGCAGGGGAGAAGGGGGAGGCAGCCTTTTAGTCTTTTCGCTGCTATTCTGTACAGGCGGAGCAGGAAGTGTGGCGCGCTCCGTAAACTGCTTCGGGCGGACCTTGTCCCTCAAAATAGTCAACGCTTCAGGAACCGGAAGAGATCGCTGATTATCCCATTACAGACACCCCCCCTCCCTCTCCAACACACACACACACACACACACACACACACACACACACAACACATACACACACTAAAATACTATAAACTGCCACTGGCAAGTTACCCCCCCCCCCACACACACACACACACTTGCAAAGGCGAGAGCATGCAAACACACATGCAGGGATGAGAGAGCGTGTGTGTGTGTGTGTGTGTGTGTGTGTGTGTGTGTGTGTGTGTGTGTGTGTGTTTCCGCAGGGCCAGCATGCACAAGTGAAACTCATGACTTGCACACATGCAGCTGCAGAAATCTGCTGCGTACATATGTGCAGCTGCACACCTCCACCTTCTTCAGGCATGTGTAAAATATGCATGAAGCAGAGAATCAGATGTCTAGCTTTCAAGCTCAAGACATCACATTGCTTAGTTAGCACAGTTAATTGCCATCCCCCTCCACCCACTCTCACACACACACACACCCTCCCTGTCAGCAGCCATTTCTGTGACCAAGTAGTCTGCAGCCCTCCCCGGATCAGCAGAGGGGGTGGAGCAGCGACCGGGACAGCTCGGAAGAGTGGGGTAATTGGCTGGATACAACTGGGGAGAGAAAAAAAGGGGGAAACCTCCCCCCCCCCCAAAAAAAGGAGAAAGCGAGAGAGTTTGTAAGGCAGGAAAGTCTGCCGATCTACACGTCTGTGTGTCTGTCCGTGTCGATGGGAGTGTGTGTAGTCTGGTTGTTGCTGTGTGTTTTTGCTGCAAAAGTGTCTTGGTGTGTGTTTTTGTGTGTGTGTGTGTGTGTGTGTGTGTGTGTGTGTGTGTGGATACCAGCACACAGTACAGAGACATTGCTAGAAAGCCAAAAGCCGAGCTGATAAGTCAGGGAGATCCACACGGCTGTCACATTCACATATCGACAACACGTCTACGCCCACTAAAGATGAAGCTGCCGCGGTCCAGGACTTTTCCTGAGCCGTGGACCCGTCTATTGCCTGGCACCAGAGAAGAGCTGTCTTGTCAGTGGCCAGAGATGTAACAGATGTCCTGCTACCTGGCAGGTAGAGGAATTCCAGTTTTCTGTCACAACCTTTACATCCACTTAAATCCACAACATCTGGCAAAAACAGGCATTTTCAGAAGTAAGGCACATACACACACACACTGTTATTGCTCTCTCTCTCTCTGTCTCTCTCCCTCCGTCTCTGTCCATTTCTCTCTATGTCCTCTGCAGGGTTCCCACACTGTATAGAAGACCATTTCCAGGACGTTTCGAGGATCAGAACCTTTGCTTGTGGGCCTTGCCCACGGAAAGCCACGTCCTTCATAATTCATATATCAGTGGAGGCCACATGACAATCCCTATAGAGAGCTAGACGGACGGACTGACCTTACTGCCCAGTACCCCATGACTTCCGTCTTATGTGGGTGTGGGAAGGTAGCAGCGCGAACTCACGTTTGTGGTGGCCTCATTCAGTGCCGTCTTTGTCCACATCTGAGTTTGTTTTGTCCTCATTTGATGGCTGGGAGAGCTGGTGCTGGATTGGCTGGGGGAGCCTGGTCTGCTGCGTCCGGTGGGCCCAGGGACCACAGCCCTGCCCGGAACTGTGCCCAAAGAGGTAACACCGAGGGCGGTCTGACAGGACGCGGAAGCGGGGCAGGCTAAGCTAGCTGTTAGCCCATGCAGACCGCCCTTGGTGTTATAGGAACTGTCAGTCTGCATGGTACCTGCACACGTCCCCGGTAAGCCGAGAGTGTCTGTCTGGGAGAGCTGGCGTTGGATTGGCTGGGGGAGCCTGGTCTGCTGTGTCCGGTGGGCCCAGGGACCACAGCCCTGACCGGAACTGTGCCCCAAGAGGTAACACCGAGGGCGGTCTGACAGGACGCGGAAGCGGGGTAGGCTAAACTAACTGCTAGCCCATGCAGACCGGCAGTTCTGATAACACCAAGGGCGGTCTGCATGGTACATGGTACCTGCACACCTCCCCGGGGTGTCGAGGGTGTCTGGCTGGGAGAGTTGGTGTTGGATCAGCTGGGAGAGCTTGGTCTGCTGCCCCAGGTGGGCCCAGGGACCACAGCCCTGCCTGGAGCTGTGCCCAAAGAGGAAACACCACAGGTGGGCTGACAGGATGCGGAAGCAGGGCAGGCTAAGCTAACTGCTAGCCCATGCAGACCGGCAGGCATCCTGGCTGGTGTTCGTTCTCCTGGACAACGCAATTTCTGGACTTTGTTGCAGTGAGTGGACTGTGTTGTTAACTGTGTGTCTGTGTTTTTTGTGTTTTGTTCTCTCTGTTCTTGGTGTTGTCGTTTTTGGCAAATGCGGGATGTGTGTTTTCGTCTTTTGTGTCACACTGCTGTGGGCTGGGGGAAACGGGATTTCGTTTCTTTTGTGGATGCAATTACGTGAAAGAAATGACAATAAATGGTTCCCGATCCCTGATTATCTCCAGGATATTTGACCTTTCTTCTTTTATTAATCACTTTCCGGGTGTTTTCCATGGCTGGAAACCTTGTCTATAAATCTCAAGGTTTTCCAGGACACATGGGAACCATCTGTTTCCACCTCCTGTGCTCAGAGGATCTTCATCAGCATATTGATATGTGTTAACTTAACTGTCATGGGGTGTGTATGTCCACCACTGTCCCCGCAGGAAACCAGCAACCGGTCTGCAGCCTGACCCCCAAATACAAACACAAACATGCGTACAAAGCAACGATTCTCTACTGTATAGTGCCCAAGTCTATCCTGGAAAAAGAAAAAAGTTAAAATAAGATTATGTCTTCATTCAAAATAGCTTCAGTTGCACATCCATAATTTAAAGCAAGTATTTTAGATCAATATTAATGGACAGAATAACACTCGGGAGGAACAGCATTTAATCATGTTGCCTTTTTATCACGCTGTCTTTCCAGCCCAAGTCGGTTAACACTCATTTTGTTCCATTTAACAGTCCACATCCACGGTGTGCCGTGAAGCTGCCAGTCCACATCCACGCTGTGCCGTGAAGCTGCCAGTCCACATCCACGGTGTGCTGTGAAGTGGCCAGTCCACATCCACGGTGTGCTGTGAAGCTGCCAGTCCACATCCACGGTGTGCTGTGAAGTGGCCAGTCCACATCCACGGTGTGCCGTGAAGTGGCCAGTCCACATCCATGGTGTGCCGTGAAGTGGCCAGTCCACATCCACGGTGTGCTGTGAAGTGGCCAGTCCACATCCACGGTGTGCTGTAAAGCTGCCAGTCCACATCCACGGTGTGCTGTGAAGTGGCCAGTACACATCCATGGTGTGCCGTGAAGCGGCCAGTCCACATCCACGGTGTGCTCTGAAGCTGCCAGTCCACATCCACGGTGTGCCGTGAAGTGGCCGCCTACACTTATTACCGGCGACGGCAGTCTGCTTGCTTCTTAATGCTCCTCTCTTTTTTGTTATCATCAGCAATGTTCAGACAAAAATACGTCTTGTAAACCAGTCCTATTTCTGTCTCTCTCTGTCTGTCTCACAGTGGGATGGCCATTACCGCGCAGGCCTAAAAGCTCCTTCCTTCCTGTCTCCTGCTGCTTGACCGATAGCTGACCAATCAACACTCACAGGGGAAAAGCTGACCTCGGGAAATGTCATCTTGGCGCATGGACCTGTCGCTACTGCCTAAGTTGGAAAAAAAAGAAAAGAAAAAAGGATTGACTGCATGACAAATGTTGTTTTAATTAGACAGATAGGAGAGAGTGCGTTGGGAAGAAATGCGTCCCAAGTTAAATCCAACCCCAGTGTGCTGTGGTCAGACCAGAGTCTACATAATACAGGCTCGTTTAGTTTAAAGCTCCAGCACTTCCTGCCCGCTATCGACTTTAAACCTTTTTTTTTGATTACCCTCCCCTTTTTTTTTCTCCTCGATTGTACTTGGCCAATTACCCCACTCTTCCGAGGCGTCCCGGTCGCTGCTCCACCTCCTCTGCCGATCCATGGAGGGCTGCAGACTACCACATGCCTCCTCCAATACATGTGGAGTCACCAGCCACTTCTTTTCACCTGACAGTGAGGAGTTTCACCAGGGGGACAGAGTGCGTGGGAGGATCACACTATCCCCCCCCCCCGAACAGGCGCCCTGACTGACCAGAGGAGGCGCTATAGTGTAGCGACCAGGACACATACCCACATCTGGCCTCCCACCTGCGGACACGGCCAATTGTGTCTGTAGGGACACCCGACCAAGTCAGAGGTAACACGGGGATTCGAACTGGCGATCCCCATGTTGGTCGGCAATGGAATAGACTGCGACTGCCGTGCCCAGACGAACATTTGTTGTCTTAACTCAACTGACTGCTGAAATTGGGATTACAGTTAGCGTGAACTTGCACGTTTTCATATCTAATATGTTGATAGTGCACGTGTCTCTAAAATCAGTCACATGGTATTAAACCTTTCACACTTGGTTGACAGAACTTTTCCATTCGGCATATTTTGGGCAATTGAAATTGGATGCACGTTTCAGACAGCCACAAAAGAAGCTCATTTTGGCTTTCTGTGACCTAATTTTTCCTCTTTCTGCACTCCGGCAGCTTTGTCAGGCCAAAGAGGAAGCCTACAGGAGTGGAGATAGGATCCGGTACAACAAAGCCAGACATACACCCACCCACAAAGGAGATCAAAGTGGCAAAAAGGTGGTACACTGAAAAGTTGAAGAACAGGTTTTCTGCCAATGATCCAGCATCAGTCTAGGGCGATTTGAAAGACATTACCAACTACAGGAGACAGGAGACCCCCCCCCACACACTGCAGGGAACCATCCAACTGGCTGATGATCGAAATGGGTTTTACTGCAGGTTGGATAAGTGCACTTTCACACCCCTCACCCTCTCCAGCCAAAACACACCACCAACTGCACTCCCTGCCAACCCGTTTCCCCTCCCGACCGAACCTCCACCCTCACTCAGGATCTTTGTTGAGGACATGCGCCAGCTCTTCCAGAAACAGAAGACCAGGAAGGCACGAGGCCTGGATGGCGTGTCACCCTCCTGTCTTCAAGTATGTGCTGACCAGCTGGCCCCCCATTTTCACACTGATCTTCAACAGATCACTGGAGCTGTGTGAACTCCCCTCCTGTATCAAGAGCGCCACTATCATCGCGGTCCCCAAGAAACCCCGTATCACAGGATTAAATGACTACAGGCCCATTGCCCTGGTCACAAAATCCTTCGAGAGACTGGTGTTGCCCCATCTGATGGAAGTCACAGGGCCCCTGCTTGACCCCCTTGCAGTTTGCCTACTGAGCAAACGGGTCAGTGGACGATGCAGTCAACATGGGATTGCACTACATCTTCCAACATCTTGACTCCTCAGAGACACAAGCAAGGGTCCCGTATGTGGACTTCAGCTCTGCGTTCAACACCAATGTCCCAGATATCCTCCACACCAAGCTCACTCGGTTCACTCTACCGCCTCCCATCTGCCAGTGGATTAAAAACTTTCTGACAGACAGGACGCAGTTCGGGAGGCTGGGGAAAATCAAATCCAGCACATAGACAATTAGCACTGGTGCCCCCCAGGGATGTGTGCTCGCCCCTCTACTCTTCTCCCTCTCTACAAATGACTGCACCTCACATGACCCATCCGTCAAACTCCTCCCCTCTGGTATGCATTACAGAGCACTGTACCCCTGTACTGTACATTGTATGTATACTGGTACGCTCTGTCATGTCCATCTACCTCTGGCATGTATGTAAGTAACCTGCTAACATCGATTTCAGCATCTCTGATATATTCTCTGCACCACTGCACCTTATCACCACTTATTTCTCCTGTATAAGTTGATCCTTGTGTGTATATCTGAATATTGTTAGGCTGTAGTGTTGTTATTCTATGTTAAGTACACTGAAAGAGCCACGAAACTGGAGTCCAATTCCATGTGTGTGCAAACCTACATGGTCAATAAACATGATTTTGATTCGGCTATGTAGACAGTAATGTAGAATTTACTGTCGCAATGCTGTCTTGCTTAGTGATTCCAGCTAACATTATCCATGGGAGATATAGCCTAAAATAATATATCCCAGATGAGGTGGCTAGCTAGCTCAGTCATCCCTAAGGTGAGACAGCTAGCTAGCTACTGTTAATGTTAACCAGCAGTCTCCAGAGGCTGAAAACATAGCTCCGCAGCGCATGTCCCAAACACACCTTAACAGTGTAGCTTGAGTGTCACGCACAACAGGCGAGGCTGGAAAGGTTGGACAGACAAACAGTTGCTCAACAATTTGTTCCTTGTACAGAGAAAAGAAAGAGTTGGTTGTTTTGAGTGGTGAATATGGCCGGGGTAACCTGAGGTGGTTGGTCAGGGTTAGAATAACATGTGATGAGGGACTTTACTGTTTGGCTGTAAAGTCACTTCCACTGACGTCGTCTGCAATGATTAAAGACAAGATCCCGCCTGTGTTCTCAACATCTGATCCATCCTCAGAACAGAACGCTACAAAGCTTGATGTTGTTTTGATATCACGCGACTATTTCAGTCTATTGCCTCATTTTGTTTTCATGTTTTCAACTTCCCTTTTCGTCAATGTTACCATTTGTAAGTGTATTTGTGAGAGCATATCAATTTAAAAACGCGTAAAATAAAAAACATTAAAAAATACTTTAAATCTTGTTTTATGGGACATGAAAACGTGTTTTACAGGCACTGAAAAGTTTCACATCAACACTTAACAGTAGGACGTGCGGATGAATGTTGTACGTTATGGTGTGATACCACATTGTACACAATAACCTGATATTATTTACATATATTGAGGGAAAGGAAATCTAGAAATTCAGGAAGTTGATTACGATTTGGTATTTTTTTCCAAGGGGAAATTACCCCACCTCCTTCACACACACTTTTAAAAAGGTTGACTCTGGGCGCGTCCGGGCAGGGTAGCGGTCTATTCTGTTGGCTACCAACACAGGGCTCGCCAGTTCGAATCCCCGTGTTGCCTCTGGCTTGGTCAGGCGTCCCTACAGACACAACTGGCCGTGTCTGCGGGTGGGAAGCCAGATGTGGGTATGTGTCCTGGTTGCTGCACTAGCGCCTCCTCTGGTCAGTCAGGACGTGTGTTCGGGGGGGAGGGGGGGAATAGCGTGATCCTCCCACGCGCTACGTCCCCCTGGTGAAACTCCTCACTGTCAGGTGAAAAGAAGCGGCTGGCGACTCCACATGTATTGGAGGAGGCATGTGGTAGTCTGCAGCCCTCCCCGGATCGGCAGAGGGGGTGGAGCAGCGACCGGGACAGCTCGGAAGAGTGGGGTAATTGGCTGGGTACAACATGGGAGAAAAAAAGGGGATTAATCCGAAAAAAAAAAAAAAAAGGTTGACTCGCCCTGTTCTGCACATTTGTACCACACTGCCCCAGTGCCGAGTGAAAAGTTCCATTTTGGACAACTCCACACCCCAACCCCAGTCAAAAGAAGAAAAAAAAAAGAAAGAAAGGAAAGTGGTTATTGTGCAGGAGCTACATCTGTATGAGTGTACCTGGCAGATCGCCACAGAAGCTTCTCTCTTCAAGTCTCTTTGGCCAAAACCTTTGGTCCTTCACAGCTCGGCGAGTGAACCAACCGAGTCTGAACACAAAGATGTTCACAGAGATGCTGAGGCCTGAAGACAAACTGAGTGGGAGGCATCAAAAGCTGCTTCCTCCCAGCTCCACGCAGAGGGCACCTTTGAAATATGGCACATACATTATTCTCTCTCTCTCTCTCTCTCTCTCTCTCTCTCTCTCTCTCTCTCTCTCTCTCTCTCTCTCTCTCTCTCTCTCTCTCTCTCTCTCTCTCTCTCTCTCTCTCTCTTTCGCTCTCTTTCTCCTAATATTTCTCTTCCTCACCGCGTGGTACTGGGGGTAGGGGAGAGGTGGGGTTGAAATAGAAAGTCTTCTACAGTACAGCCTTGTCATTCTCTCTGTACCTCCTAACGATTCTTTCTCCACCCCCTTCCTTCCCATCACCCTCTCACTACATAGGTGTTTTAGGATAGGAGAGTCTCCTCTCACGCCCCTCAACTCTCCAACACACACACACACACACACACACACACACACACACACACACACACACACACACACACACACACACACACATGACTAGGACCTTTGCCTTCCCTATGTTTGATATGAAATGTGTGTGTGCATGCTTGTGTGTGCCTGTGTTTTGCATGCGTGTTTGCATGCTTGTGTGTGTTTGCATGTGTGTGCATGCTTGTGTGTGTGTCTATGTTTGTGAGTGTCTTTGCATGCGTGCATGCATGCTTGTGTGGGTTTCTTTGTATTCTTGTATGTGTCTTTGCATGCGTGTGTGCATGTGTGTGTGTGTATCTTTGCATGTGTGTGTGTGTTTGCATGTGTGTGCATGCTTGTGTGTGTCTATGTTTGTGTGTGTCTTTGCATGCGTGCATGCATGCTTGTGTGTGTGTTTCTTTGTATTCTTGTATGTGTCTTTGCATGTGTGTGTGCATGCATGTGTGTGTCTTTGCATGTGTGTGCATGTGTGTGTGTGTGTGTTTGCATGCGTGCATGCATGCTTGTGTGTGTGTTTCTTTGTATTCTTGTATGTGTGTGTGCATGTGTGTGTGTGTGTGTCTTTGCATGCTTGTTTGCATGCTTGTGTGTGTGTTTGCATGTGTATGCATGCTTGTGTGTGTGTGTGTGTGTGTGTGTGTGTGTGTGTGTGTGTGTGTATGTGTGTGTGTCTCTTTCTGTGTGTGTCAAGTGTTTCTTGACTGCAGTGTGTGGTTCCCTCTACCTAGAAGCGCTGCCAGCCTTCCTAGATGTTACCATTGTATGGTAACATTGTAAGGTAATGTTGTATTGTAACATTGTATGGTAACGTTATATGGTAACATTGTATGGTAATGTTGTATGGTAACATTGTATGGTAACGTTATATGGTAAGATTGTATGGTAACGTTGTATGGTAACATTGTATGGTAACATTGTATGGTAAGTGTGTCAGTTTTAACCTCATGACCTAATGAGTTCAAACAAACCATATGCGGCATTTTTCATTACAGCACAATGTGCTGAATAATATGCTCATGGTGACAAAGCAACGGTGGGTATCTGCAAATTGTGTGTGTGTGAGTGTTTGTGTGTGTGTGTGTGCATGTGTTTGTGTGTGTGTGTGTGTAGGGAGGTCACATGGGGCTATGGGCATCATTGTGAGAGGGACGATTGGTGTTAAATTGGGGTGAAAAGAGGCTTAGAGAAAGACAGAGAGACAGAGGGAGAGAGAGAGTAAGAGAGAGACGGTCACCCTCCATTCCACACATGGATTAAAGGCTATAGAGACACTGACAGACTCCAAACCTGGCTTACACTGCTAAAGCTTATCACACACACACACACACACACACACACACACACACACACACACACACACACACACACACACACACACACACACGTACACACACACACACACACAAACGCTGCTTTGTCACTGTGAGCGCATTATTTAGCACATGGTGCAGTAATGATACAGGACAGAAACACACACACGAC
>NC_079211.1:49387951-49457951 GCF_029633865.1 Lampris incognitus | reverse complement strand
CAGACAGACAGATGGACAGATGGGCAGACAGACAGACGGACAGATGGGCAGACAGACAGACAGACAGACAGCTAGGTTACCCAGTGTTCCCTATGGTTATGTCAGCAGTCAGGATGGTACACCCCTACAGGACAGGATGAATAAACACTGCAGCAGCATTGTGGGTCTGAACATCATGCCTTTGGCTAGCGCTGCACTTTGAAAGCAAAGCTTGAACTTTTCCCCAGCCCAAAAGCCAGAGCACGCTCCCAGTCAACACACATCTTTCTAAAATACCAGATCAGACCAGGAGTCACTCTTACTTCAGGGAACTAGACAACATGATATGTAGGAAGTCCAGCAGGAGTCGCCGTGGCAGACGGCTGTGGGGTGACCTTAATAAGCCCGTGCTGTCCTGCGACTGCAGCGGCTCCTCACTAATGACTCCGGCATCCGCAGCTGTCAGGCCGCCACCACCGCCACCACCGCCGCCACCTTCCATGTCTGCACACTCACCGCTGGCATTAGCATCGCCGCTTACCGCCCAGGCAAATGACAGCATTTAATATTAATTTTTATGACATTATTAAAATTCTACGACGGCATCTTGACTGTAATGGATATCAGAGTGACACGGCGGGATACGTGCCATCTTTAATTCCCACTTTATAGACGGTGCCATTACAGGCTCCGCAGGGTGTCTGCTAAGTCGGTTACCGTATGGCTAAAGCCCTCGACACCAACAACTCTGTTATGGCTGTCAGTTATCAAATTAGCATGACTGAACCACTTAGCAATCACATCAGCACTGGAAATGGCTCACTAAGCTAACTACAGCGCCTCACATCCATGGAGCCGGAGCCGCCGTTTAGCATCCATCATATACGTGTGTCTCCCTCTCTGTGAGTCTCTCCCCCGTCTCGCTTCACTTTCCTCCTGTCTCTCGCTTCACTTTCCTCCTGTCTGTCTTGTCTGTCTGTTTCTGTCCCTCTCCATCTCTCCTTCCCTCGCTCTGTCTCGCTCTCCCTCCTTCCCTCTCCCTGTCTCTCTCTTTCTCCTCCCACTCTCTCCTTCCCTCTCCCTGTCTCTCTCTTCCTCCTTCCCTGCCTCTCTCTCTCCTCCCCTCTCTCCTCTCCCTGTCTCTGTCTGTCTGTCTGCCTGTCTGTCTCTCTCTCATTCCGTCACTTTCTCTCTCCTTCCCTCACTCTGTCTCTCTCTCCTCCCCCTCTCTGTCTCTTTCCCCCTCCCGTCTCTCTCTCGTTCCCTCGCTTTCTCTCTCCTTCCCTCGCTCTGTCTCTCTCTCTCACTCTCTCTCCTTCTCGCTCGCTGTCTCCCCCCTTTCTCTCTCCCTCTATGCCAATTCTAATTCTAATCAAAGATTGATTCTGTATGTTGCTCTGCTATTATAATGTGATTACAGCAACTGCAGTTGTCTCACACACACACACACACACACACACACACACACACACACACACACACACACACACACACACACACACACACACGGGGTTAGTGGGGGATTTCTAATGAAATGTCAGCACTCTTGCAGAAAGTAAAAATGGCGCCTAAACAAATAAAAGAAACCCATCCTGCACACACACACACACACACACACACAAACCCCTCCCCCCACACACACAACACAAAATCACACACACACACACACACACACACACACACACACACACACACACACACACTGTCAAGCAGCCTCTCCTTCACCAGCTAATAACATGTCACTACCGCTGACGGTACACTGTCTACACAATACGAGAGTGTGTGAGTGAAAAGAATCGAGCAAGAGAGACAGAAAGTGTGTGTCCGTGTGTGTTTGTGTGCTCACAGACGAGTGACCGTATGTGTGTGAACTGTCCTGGGCGAGTGCTCGGCGTGATTAAAAGTCAGCACAGTGAAACACTAACTTTTTTCTTCATTTTAACACTTCAGTGGGACTAAGAAGAAGCCTAAATCAGGCGGCGTCCTGACGGTCCAGCTCGGCAACCCAGCCAGCCACGCTTAGCGGCTTGCCGCGCTGCCCTCCGACAGTGATAAGTGGCTTTAAACTCTCGTGAAACAAGACTCAACCCAATTATCTCCGCCGTAATTGAATCAGTTTGAGTTTTTCACTCCTCCAACTCTTACGTATGAGACGCTGCCTGGTGGAAAGAGAGGGACAAGGGGACGCGAGCCTGTAAACGAAGCCCTTCCCGAGATATAGCAACACTTTTTTGTGCTTAGTAGGAAGTGCAAAGCCATAAACAGATAAACAAATGCACATGATGTATAAACCCAGCCACTGAGGATGCACAGCCAGTGCATTCTTAGTGCCGGTTCCGAACCCGGATAAAGGGTTGCGTCAGGAAGGGTGTCCGGTGTAAAGTCTTTGCCATATCAAACATGCGGATCATAAATCAGATTTCCGTTCCGGTTCGGCCGAGGCTCGGGTTACCAACAACCGCCACCGGTACTGCTGGCCAGCAGGGTGCCGGTGGAAACTATGCTACTGTTGTTTGAAGGAGAAGAAGAGGGGGAAGGCATGTCCAGAGGCAGTGGGAGAGGGGGGAAGGGTAGGAGTGTGGAGGTGAGAGTCGGGACTTTGAATGTTGGCAGTATGACTGGTATAGCGAGAGAGCTGGCTGATATGATGGAAAGAAGAAAGGTAGGCATACTGTGTGTGCAAGAGACCAGGTGGAAGGGGAGTAAGGCTGGGAGCATAGGAGGTGGGTTCAAACTCCTCTACCATGGTGCGAATGGGAGGAGAAATGGGGTAGGGGTAATTCTGAAGGAAGAGTATGTTTACAGTGTGTTGGAGGTGAAGAGAGTGTCAGACAGAGTGATGAGTATGAAGCTGGACATCGAAGGGATAATGATGAATGTTATCAGCGCACATGCCCCACAAGCTGGATGTGTGATGGAAGAGAAAGAAGAATTCTGGAGTGAGTTGGATGAAGTGGTGGAGAGGGTACCCAAGGGGTAGAGAGCGGTGATTGGAGCAGACTTCAATGGACACGTTGGTGAAGGGAACAGAGGTGATGAGGAGGTGATGTGTAGGTATGGAGTAAAGGAGAGAAATATGGAAGGCCAGATGGTGGTGGATTTTGCAAAAACATATGTTATGAGGGCAGTGTGACAGTGGTGAGGTGTGCGGCTGGAATGACAGGTGGGTTCAAGGTGGAGGTGGGATTACATCAAGGATCGGCTCTGAGCCCTTTCTTGTTTGTAATGGTGATGGACAGGTTGACGGACCAGATCAGGCAGGAGTCTCCGTGGACTATAATGTTTGCGGATGACATTGTGATCTGTAGCGAGAGTAGGGTGCAGGTGGGGGAGAGCTTGGAGAGGTGGAGGTATGCACTGGAGAGAAGAGGAATGAAAGTCAGTAGGAGCAAGACGGAATACATATGCGTGAATGAGAGGGAGGACAGTGGAATGGTGAGGATGCAAGGAGGAGAGGTGATGAAGCTGTATGAGTTTAAATAATTGGGGTCAACTGTGCAAAGCAATGGGGAGTGCAGAAGAGAGGTAAGAGAGTGCAGGCAGGGTGGGGTGGGTGGAGAAGAGTGTCAGAAGGTTTGGAGACAGTGGCACTGATGAAAAGACAGGAGGTGGCGCTGGAGGTGGCAGAGATGAAGATGATACGATTTTCATTGGGAGTGATGAAGAAGGACAGGATTAGGAACGAGTATATTAGAGGGACAGCTCAGGTTGGACGGTTTGGAGACAAAGCAAGAGAGGCAAGATTGAGATGGTTTGGACATGTGTGGAGGAGAGATGCTGGGTATATTGGGAGAGGGATGCTGAATATGGAGCTGCCAGGGAAGAGGAGAAGAGGAAGGCCAAAGAGGAGGTTTATGGATTTGGTGAGGGAGGACATGCAGGTGGCTGGTGTGACAGAGGAAGATGCAGAGGACAGGAAGAAATGGAGATGGATGATCCGCTGTGGTGACCCCTCATGGGAACAGCCAAAAGTAGCAGTAGTAGTTTGTTGTTGTGTGTGTGTGTGTGTGTGTGTGTGTCCACTGCCCTGCTCCCTTGCGGCCAACTACACATCGGTCAACGCACTGCTGGTGGTGCAGAAGAAGTGGTTCAAAGACCAAATGAGGACCACACTGAAAAGATGCCGGATCAGCCCTTCTTCTTTGGAGGAACTTGCCTCACACGTCTCACAGGGAGCGAAGTATACGGACAACCAGCGCGCACAACACACCGTGTAGCAAAGCATGCAGAGAGACATGCTCACAAAGCTAACCCCCCCGCCCCCCCCCAGCACCACCGTTACATGCCCGGTCTGCAACCACAACTGTGCATCCAGGACCGGACTATTCAGCCACCAGAGGACTCACAGATAGGAGAAGGTGGTCGCCATCGGATACAATGGACAACCAGCAAGCAAGCAGGCAAGTGTGTGTGTGTGTATCTATAGATAGATCTAACCCTAACCCTGATCTATCTATCTATCTGTGTGTGTGTGTGTGTGTGTGTGTGTGTGTGTGTGTGTGTGTGTGTGTGTGTGTATCAGTTATTTTAGCCAGATGTAAAGAAACATACATACAGACTTGAGCATATAAACACACACACACACACACACACACACACACATACAGACATAGAAAAACCCTCTCAGCATCATCATCCGTGAGGTAAACACACACACACATATGCACACACACACACACATGCACACAGTCCTTGAGGTGTTGGTCTACGTGGCTTGTAACTGCAGCAGATGGTCTACATTATACAGCTGAGGGAAAACCAAAAAAAACAACAACAAAAAAATGCTAAGAGCCAATGATGCTCCCTTGTAACCGTCTTCCTCTGTCTGTCTGTCTCATTTGTTTCTCCTTCCTTCAGTTCATCCCCCCCCCCGTCTGTCTCATCCTAACCTCTCCCTCCCTCCTGTGGTCCACCCCCACCCCCCCTCCTCAGCTCCCCTCTTTCATCTCCATTGTAATGCTTCCTAATGGCTCCGGCACGAAGCCCGCCGAGTCTCTAACCCCGCCGCAGCTGAGCCACAAACTCACGTTCTGGAGTTTAGAGAGAAATGTGAAAAACATATAAATAAACAAACCTTCACAGCCCATCGGCCCAGTCTCACATTCTCATTCCCTCCTTTTTGGAGACGTCGCTCCTTCGTTTTTTTTGGGTTTTTTTTTTTTGAAGCTCATGCACAAGCTAACCCTGCAATGAATCACACTATAACTGTATCAGTATTAAATTGGGCATATGGGTGCAGCACAGTTGCTCCCCTCCTAAATATGAAGGGGAAAAGAGAAAAAGACAGCGAGGGCGGCCACATAGGGCTGTCATTTCAGGCAAATATTAAACTCTTGGTGGCATCAAAATACCTCATCCACCTATCTATCTATCTATCTATCTATCTATCTATCTATCTATCTATCTATCTATCTATCTATCTATCATCCATCCATCCATGGTTCCAGCTAAACAAAGCCAGTGTAATATGTATTGATGTATTGATACAAGTTATATTAGATTTCATCATGCATTTATTGCATCATGCATAATTTACATATGCATAAATTACACATTGTGCAGAATAAACACTGCCATCTTCGACGGCATGGTTGATTATTTTAGCTTATTTTTCTCTCTTTGTTCCTTTTCTCTCTTTACTTTTTGTTCCATATCTCATCACTGACTAACTTCTTTCCTTCTGTTTTTCGTGTCTCCTCTGTCAGTCTCCATGTCTTTCAGTAGCTCCATCTTCTCTGTCCTCCCTCCCGTCAGCTGTTCTAGTTAACACGCCCTCACATGCAGAGCAACCCACTGCAAAGTGCAGCAGCAACACCAGCTTGACTTCTACCAGTTTTAAACCTCATAAAAACAAGACACAGTGAGCGGTGCAGTCTGCATGGTCCTTCTGTCCTCATAACATCATGCAGACTGCAGGACCATGCAAGCTGCAGGACCAAGCAGACTGCAGGACCATGCAAGCTGCAGGACCACGCAGGCTGCATGGTCCCAGCCCGGTGTCCTCACAACAATGCTGTGTCCACATAGCGGCTGCATGAGAGGTGCCAGGAGAGACAGAAGAAAAGAAGAGAGAGACGAAAAGACAGAATAAAGGCTGAGCAGAGAGACAGACGGAGGCTCTATCTTTGAGTAAGAAAGAAGAAAGACTATAAAAGGTATTTATTTCAGAGGAGGGGGTCTTCCTGGTACTATGAGGTTCGGTCTGTGACTGAAGATAGATAGACTGTTTACTTTTGTCCTGCAACCCCTTTTCTTTTCTCTTTCTGCTTTCTCTCTTCACCATGACATATCTACTCTCTCTCTCTCTCGCTCCCCCCCTCTCTCTCGCTCACTCCCCCCCCTCTGGCTCTCTCCCTCCCCCTCCCCCCCTCTCTCTCGCTCCCTCCCCCCCTCTCGTTCACTCCCACCCTCTCTCGCTCACTCGCCCCCTCTCTCGCCCCCCCTCTGACCCCCCCCTCTTCATAATGAATAAGTTATTTTTACCGCTCACTGTGTGTAATTATCATTATGTATGGTCGCTCCTCACAAGCATAAGGAAAGATGTGTAGAAAAGCACACACACACACACACACACACACACACACACACACACACACACACACACACACACACACACACACACACACACACAAACAATTAATATTTAATGAATGAATTTGTTTTCTACCTAAAAAAGAGAAATGTTAATTAAGCCAAACTCATTTCATGACAGACTCGGTGAGTCCCCGCCTGTCCTGTCGGACCCTGACTCTCCACGTTTATCTGAAATGGAATCAGCTGCCATGTGAACTTCCTCCCTTTAAAACAAACCAGAATGAATGAATTAATTAAATTGTATTTAATGAAAAATCACCCATCACTGATGTTCACATGAACACACACACAGCCCCAACCCCCACTCAAACAGGCACAAACCGGGCACTCGTGCAGCCGCAGCCTCCCGTGCAGCCTCCTGTGCAGCCTCCCGTGCGGCATGCAGGCACACGCTGGCACGTCCGGTGTATTTGTGGTCACTTGGTGACCAGACACGCAAGACCAGCCGTGGCCCAGTTGATGAAGAGGCCGGATGAGGATGAGTACAATATGAGCGGGTGTAGCTGGGGCTGGCTTTGGCTTGGCCAATCACATCAGCTGCTGTCATACCCTCTAAAGGTATCGCGCTGCTGCGTATTGTCATTTCCTGATGGATGAAGAGGGAAGTCTGTTGGAACAGCTACGTCTTCCTCCTTGCTTAACTGCCATCTTCCAATTAAATACATAATATAGACTGATAAAACACAAGAATATCATTATTTTACTGCCTTGGCTTAAAATGGACTTTGGTGTTGTCGCGTCTTGCAGAGATAGACAATGCACACAATAGTTTGGTGGACAGAGTCTGACATGAGACTGGATTTTCACATCCTGATCCAGTCACCGGTTTCTGTCTGGACCAGACGGACATTTCCACCTTGCTGTTAGACTGAATCTTCTTTACATCACGATGAGCGTAGACTCTTTGCTTCACATCAAATTCAAGGGTTTCATATCGACATCTAGAGAAAGCCACTTTATTTGGTCGTTGTACAGATTACAGCGTGTTCTCTGCATGTAACCCATCCTGTTGTATCGCAGCAGTGGGCGGCTGCAGCCAGTGTTGTCGTACTCGAGTCCAGGACTCAGACTCGAGCCCGACTCAAGTTCTGATTTTCAGGACTCGTGACTCGACTTGAGCACTGATGACTCGGACACCGGGGACTCGAGACTCAACTCCGACTCGAGGTTTAGTGACTCACACACTGGTTTGTGTGCACATGCTTGTGAGTGCATCTGTTTGGCTGTTGTGTCACAAAGTAAATAAACTCCCTTTGACATGATGAGAGCTGGGTCATTTGTGTTTAATGTCGCCCTTTTTTATTTGTATGTCAGCTTTTTTATGGTACCAGAGTGGAGCACTGGAGCCCATCTTGGAACCCGACTCAGGCTCAACCTTGATGACTCGGACTCGGGACTCAGACTCGGGTAATGGGGACTTGATTTGGACTCTTCTTTGGGGACTCGGACTCGGACTCGAACACTGGGGACTCAAGACTCGACTCAGAGTTTAGTGACTCAACTACAACACTGGCTGCAGCACCTGAGGACCAGCTCCAGTTCTTTCTTTCCATTGCCTTGCCCAGGGGCACAGGCAGGAGTATCAACCCTGACATGCATGTATTTTTGATAGTGGGAGGAAACCGGAGCACCCGGAGGAAACCCACACAGACACAGGGAGAACATGCAAACGCCACACAGAAAGAAAATGGGATGGCCTGGGGTTCGAACCCGCAACCTTCTTGCTGTGAGGCAACAGCGCTAACCACTGGACCACAGTTCAGAATGTCAGCATGTTGCATTCAGTTAGTTGCAGCCGTTGGTTTAATGATATATTTCAGTGTGGTGAAATGCATAGGCTAGCATCCATTAAAACACATCTGGACAGATGTTCCTGTATGCCTGTGTCTAGACTGCTTCAGTAGAACGCCTCAATCCACCAGCGCTTACACTCAGCTGAGCTGGTGGGGGCATAAGTGCAATTCCAAGCCGAAATAGAGACCAACTTGTGCAGCGGCTCCGCATCAACACACCCTCGGCAGTGCCCCCACACCCACGTCGGCACAGACGACTTCCTGCAGAGCCACCAAACCACCAAACGGACGCAGGCCGGACAGATCCACCTCACATCAGCCTGTATTTGCAACTCCGCCGGCATTCAGCCAGCACTAAAATAGAGTCCTGAGACATGAAGTTTGGATCACATGCAGTGAGGTTTTGCAGTGAGGTTGACTGTCAATTTTGGAAGGGTCTTCATCAAATCTGGGACAAAAATGCCAAAATGAATGGAGCCAGAAAGAGACCTGGGGCGTCAGCCAGTTGGGGGGGGGGGGGGTCAGGTGATGGGCAAGCAAGATGGAAATAAGCACCGACTGTTGGAAAGGAGAAAACACCATGTTCTCTGTATTTCAATCTTGCCATTTGTACATAATTTCTCTCTGAATTTTGAGTTATTACACTGAATAATTATTCTGAATTTTCAAGGCCTTTGAATACACAAATTGATTCAAATCAAGACTGATGGGACAGGATGAGGAACAGGGGGACAGGACCAGATCTTGGCAGCAACTACAGTTTTTATCAACTTGAAGATGACATGGCAAATGTATGATTACTAGCTAATTCCCATGGCGAACACGTGAATGACTACACTCCTCGTGTGTCATTTCCACTAAATATCCAAGAGTAGGGTCAGAAAACCATTGAGGAACTTTGCAATACAAATAATCTCAAAGCTACACTGATTGGAATAAGTCGTGTGATTTCACAACAGCTCTTAAATTGGATTTTCATTCAAATCATTTATGTATGTATCTATGTAGACCAGATGGAGGCATGAATTCACGTTTGCAGCGGCGTCGACCCGTACCAGTGTGGGAAGATGGCGGCACGAACTTACATCTGCGGTGGCCTCACCCAGTACCGTCCATGCACTGTGTTTGTCCACGTCTGCATCTAAGTTTGTTTTGTCTTTGTTTGATGGCTGGGACAGTTGGTGCTGGATCAGCTGGGAGAGCTTGGTCTGGTCTGCCGCGTCCTGTGGGCTCAGGGACTAAGGAGCTGCGCCCGAAGAGGTAACACCAAAGGTGGTCTGACAGGATGCAGAAGCGGGGCAGGCTAAGCTAACTGCTAGCTCATGTAGACCAGCAGTTCTGATAACACCGAGGGCGGTCTGGTGGCAGCCTCGCCTAGCGTTGACTGTGTTTTTGGTGTCGTCATGTGGAGTGCGGGGAGGTGTGTTGAAGGCACCTGGCTGGGACAGTTGGCGTTGGATCAGCTGGGGGAGCCTGGTCTGCTGCGCCGGGTGGGCCCAGGGACTGCGGCCACCGAGGGCAGTCTGACAGGATGCAGAATCAGGCCAGGGTAAGCTAACTGCTAGCCCATGAAGACCGGCAGTGCCGACAGTCATCCTGGCTGGCGTTCATTCTCCTGGACAGTGGAGTTTTTGAATTGTGTTGCACTGAGTGGACTGTGTTGTTAACTGTTGTGTGTTTTATTCCCACTTTTTTCCTCTCTGTTTTTGTATGTTTTTGGTGGTGCTGTTTTTGGGAAATGTTGGATGTGTGTTTTTGTCTTTTGTGTCGCACTGCTGTGTGCTGGGGGAAAAGGAATTTGGTTTCTTTTGTGTACACAAGTACATGAAAGAAATGACAATGCGTTGTTGCTGACTGCTGATTTAAGTGTCTCTATCAGTTCTAAAGAGGAGCAGTTGGTGTTATTGGTGCATTGTCGTCTGTTGTGATGAAAATATTCCACATTGCCATCCTGGTACTTGCAGATTAGAGTAGGCGCTATAGCTAGTTTCATTTTTCTTACTTCTAAATATTGTGTTTTTACTACACAATGACCCAAGAAACAGTCTCGTGTGTAAAAGTTAACAAAGCTCACATCACCACAGGGCAAACACCACTACATCTAGATGTGCTTCATCAGCAGTCTGTAATGGATGGGGAACAGGGGATGAGTCCACTACCCATGTGTGTGTGTGTGTGTGTGTGTGTGTGTGTGTGTGTGTGCCCGTCCATCCACCTGTCTAGTATTCAAGCCACAACCCCCCCTCCCTCCAGATGACAACACTGAAAGAGAAGAAAAAAACTCAATTGAAAATATGATAACTTAAATCTGTTTCGAGAAATGAAAATATTGCCCTTTTTTCTCTCCGTCAATCACTTCACTACTGTCTTTCTTCTAATTTCCATGTCTTCTTTGCTTCTATATCTCCATTTCTCATTATCTCCCCCTCCTCCACCTCTGCCAAAACATGCAATATTCTGTCTGCCTGTCTTCCATTTATTCCTCTCTCTCTATCTCTCTCCCCCTCTCTCTTTCCCTCTCTCTATGTCTGCCTATCTTCTATTTATTCCTCTCTCTCTTCCCCTCCCTCTGTCCCTGTGTCTCGCTCTCTTTCCCCCTCCCTCCCCCTCCCTCTATCCCCCTCCCTCCCTCTGTCTCTGTCTCCCTCCCTCCCTCTGTATGTCTGCCTATCTTCTATTTATTCCTCTCTCCCTCTCCCTCTGTCTCTCGCTCTCTTTCCCCCTCCCTCTATCTCTCTATCCCCCTCCCTCCCTCCCTCCCCCTTCTCTCTCACTTTCCCCCCCACCTCTCTCTCTCTCTCTCTCTCTCTCTCTCTCTCTCTCTCTCTCTCTCTCTCTCTCTCTCTCTCTCTCTCTCTCTCTCTCTCTCTCTCTCTCTCTCTCTCTCTCTCTCTCTCTCTCTCTCTCTCTCATTTCATATTTCCCCTACGTACGCAGTGATTTTATACTTTGCTTGTTTCCTTCATAATCAACCAGATAGCTGACACCAAAACAGCCTCGGGAGGTTACGGCGTGATGGTAAATTAGACTGAAAAATGAAGCAGAAACACCCCTCTCCATCCCATCCAACCTTGTAGTAATACGACCGGGTCCTCCCTCATAAATTGTTTGGTCTACTAGAAAAAAGAAAATAGAAAAGAAAAGAAGAAAGAAGAGAAACAGGTCAAACTGCCAAGTGTTGTTTTGTTTCTGCAGATCTCTGGCAGCAAGTGAGCCGGGGAATTTTAAAAAAGGGGGGATGGTAATACAGAGGACAGGGTCACTTTCTGTTCCAGACATCACGGTCTGTAACCCAAGAGTCATCCAGAGTTCAGACCTGCAGAGTGCACCATGTCAGAGCATCCTCACCTCACGTGCCTCACCCCGGCTGGCTGGGAGCGGCTCTGCGGAGGCCCCACCAGCCGGCCGGCTGGCCGGCCTCGCCAGACACCCGGCCAACGCTGCACCGCCAAAACAAGATCGCAAACAATTGTTTCTAGTAACTTAGCTGCAGGGAATTATGAATTTAGTTGTTTTAACATCTGTAGTGTTTGCCACAGTTATATGACATTATGTTTTCCGTTCCTCTCCGTTATCTAATTGAGCAGTTTTTTGTTTGTTTGTTTCACCAGAGGGCAGATTCTCGTATTTGTTTGTCCTGTATTATTAGTCTCATCTTCACATTATGAGGTTATCCCTCTTACATTGATTGGTAGTTATCCAGTATTCAATATGTATTCTGCCAAGTGAACAGCCTAAAGGTAATTTTGGTTTTGTTTTTTTCCCCCCAATCAATCAGCCCACCTAAATTCAAACTGTCACACATTTAGTCCAGTAAACCTTAGTAGAATTGCAAATTTGATTTGCTATTAAGGGAAAACATTTTTTACTGAATAGCAATGTGGGGAAAATTGTTACTTCAGGTGTAATAAAATAGCTGCGCAGCTCAATTGGCCCCAGTATTTACCACCATATTTAACACCTCTCTAGGGCAATGTGCAGCCCCAGAGTGCTTCAAACTCTCTACCATCATTCTTGTGCCAAAGTCCTCAAAGATCACCTGCCTCAATTACGTCAGAACAGCTGTCCTAACATCTGTGGCCATGAAAGCATTTGAGCGTATCATTCTGTCATACTTGAAATCTTGCACCTCCCCAATAATGAACCCATATCAATATGCCTATCAAGCCAACCGGTCTGTTGAGGATGCGGCCCTGCAACACCTGGATTCACCAAACATCAACACACTCACACACATCCTGTTCATAGACTTTAGTTTGACTTTCAACTCCATCAACCCACTTAAACTCTTTACCATACTCTTGGATATGAACATTGACCCAGCCATATGCCACTGGATTCGGAGCTTCCTGTGGAACAGGTCACAGAGGGTGAAGGTTAATAATCTAACCTCACACCCTCTTACCCTCAGTTCAGGTGCTCCTCAGGGCTGTGTTCTCTCCCCCCGGCTCTTCTCACTTTACACAACCCACTTTACATTCACGAGCAGTTCTGTGAAAATAATAAAATACGCAGATGACACAACCATTGTAGGCCTCATCTCCAACAGTGATGAAACCCAGTACTGCAATGAAGTAGACCAAGCGGTCACTTGGTGCGCAAACAACAACCTTCTGCTTAATACAGCCATAACCCAAGAACTCATTATTGACTTCCGATGCATGCCGAATCCCAAAATACCCATGGAAATGAACGGAGATCCCATCACCATCACTGACTCTTTTAAATTCCTCTGAACATACATCAGCCATAACCTGAAGTGGAAAACTAACACTGAACACATCATTACAAAAGCTCAACAATGGCTTTACTTCCTTGGGCAGCTTGAAAAATACGAGATTGAGCATCAACTTCTCATTCTGTTTTACTCAGCCATCATCGAGTCCATCATCACATCTTCTGTTCCAGTATGGTAGGGCAGCATGGACGGTCAAACATGGAAAAACTGCAGCGGCTTGTCAACAAAGCATCCAAAATCATAGGCAACCCACTCCCCTCAGGTGAATCTCTACATGCTTACCAGACTGGAAAGCGAGCAAAGAAGATCCTCTCCGACCCCTCACATCCTGCTCATCACCTCTTCCAGCTCCTTCCCTCAGGGAGGCGTTACAGTTCACTATCCACTAAGACAAATCACTTCACAAACAGCTTATCCCCCTAGCTATCAGGACTCTGAATCCCTCCCTCTAGTCCCCTCCTCACACACTACTGGCATTAGCATGCATTTGCATTCAAACCATTCACCTATTGTTTGTGGTTTTGTGTAATGTGTTCTGTATTGATGTGTAGTTTCCTGATAATATGTGGAGTGTCTGCTGTTGTCCATATATGAATTGTGCTGCAGAGTTTTTACATGTTGTGCTGAAAACAAATTCCACCGGCCTTAGTCATTTGGCTAATACAGAATCTATATCTATCTTCTCTCTTTCCCTCCCTGAAGTAATTATGAGTGCGCGATACATGTGCTTGAATAAACTCAAAGAACAAGCTGAGTTTGGTGAAAATGGACTGCAAAAGTGAGTGACAGTTGATCCTACGGCAATACCATGTCGGTAAGCTATTAAGTCTGATTTGTGCAAACTGAAAGCCCGTTGACATACTACGCCTTTGAAGTAGATTTGAATCATTTCTAATGAATAAAAGCTGAGGAGCTGAAACCTCTGAGCTGAGATATCTCACAACGATCTTAAAAGTGCAAAGCCAGCAGGAACAAAGCTACACTTTAAATTTACTACTACGACTACTACTGCTCCCGGCTGCTCCTGTTAGGGGTCACCACAGCGGATCATCTGTTTCCATCTCTTCCTGTCCTCTGCATCTTCCTCTGCCATGCTAACCACCTGCATGTCCTCCCTCACCACATCCATAAACCTCCTCTTTGGTCGTCTTCTTTTCCTCTTTCCTGGCAGCTCCATATTCAGCATCCTTCTCCCAATATACCCAGCATCTCTCCCTCCACACATGTCCAAGCCATCTCAATCTTGCCTCTCTTGCTTTGTCTCCAAACCGTCCAACCTGAGCGGTCCCTCTAATATACTCACTCCTAATCCTGTCCTTCTTTGTCACTCCCAATGAAAATCTTATCATCTTCAACTCTGCCACCTCCACCTCCGCCTCCTGTCTTTTCATTAGTGCCACTGTCTCCAAACCATACAACATAGCTGGTCTCACAACCATCTTGTAAAGCTTCCCTTTAACTCTTGTTGGTACCCTTCTGTCACAAATCACTCCTGACACTCTTCTCCACCCACTCCACCCTGCCTGCACTCTCTTCTTCACCTCTCTTCTGCACTCCCCGTTACGTTGGACAGTTGACCCCAAGTATTTAAACTCATACGCCTTCGTCACCTCCACTCCTTGCATCCTCACTTTATAAACACTGTCATTTGGGGAGAGTTAGAACAAGAGTTATCAAACATGCCTGTCTGTGTTCTAACATATTATGAACAAATGGATAGTAAATATAAACTTTATAAATATAAACTCTAAACACGAGTTTAGACTGAAGAGGTCACTTAGATGAGCGAGGAAACATTTCTGTCAGTAAACGTTGTGTCCAGATGAACTGATTCAAGCTTCTGTGATATTATGAAGAAACAATGAAAACGATAGCACATGCTTTTTGTGGGCCAGCCTTGTTTATGTATTGCATCTTAAATAATAAATATTGTGCACTGCCTCAGAATGCAACTCTTGCCTAAGTGTTTTCCATGACAGAGAGAGTGAGAAAGAGAGAGAAAGAGAGAGAGAGGGAGTGCCCAATCCACTGTTACCATATCACGACGACTAATTTTTAACTTTCAGTGTCACACAGAGTTCAGAGCGTTCAACGGCCACAGCCACTGTGAGGGCCCAATCCCCCCCGCCCTACCCCTGATGTTGGAGTCCCCTGTAGTGGGTAGTGGCCCTTCAGCACGGCACTTCAAGGGGCAGGGTTTGAGATCTTTACCTAGGAAATGGGACGCCACTCATTACGTTATCACCATGAGTGGTACAGCTCTCTCTCTCTCTCTCTCTCTCTCTCTCTCTATCATCCTCAGGCACTTCTCCGGGGTCGGGTCGCGGTGGCAGCAAGCTAAGTAGGGCACTCCAGACATCCCTCTCCTCAGCAACAGCCTGCAGCTCCTCCTGGGGGATCCCAAGGCGTTCCCAGGCCAGATTGGACATGTAGTCCCTCCAGCAAGTTCTAGATCTACCCCGGGGTCTCCTCTTAGTTGGTTCTCCTGGACCAGTCTATGATGCCGGAAGTCGGCACGCCCCAGTCCCCGTCTTAGCCTGCATTGCACCCTACCCCAATGTCAATCCCCGTGGGTGTTGGGTCCACGGGGTATTGGTACATCTGACGCTAAGAATTTTATAATTCACTTGGTTTGCTCAGGACATGGTGAGAACTTTATAGTACTATACATTTTATATTAAAGCCTGATGCTTGTTACCATTACCAACTATTATATTGACAAATATGACCAAATTTGCAGGACAGAACAAGACAGATGAATCTACTGACAGCAGCCAGGAAGTAACACGATTTCCGTGTCGTGCTGCACATAGAAATTCCCCCCTGGGTCACACAACATGCAGGAATATTTATGAATATTTTTGACTATTTTCATTAAGTGTCATTTGGTCAATTGTGTAATTTTTAATGAAAAGTTGACATTGTTTGAAATATCTTTGTTGTAGCGACCCGAGTGGGACTGAGCCGCTGGATCTGATATATTTCGTGCGTCTGTGACTTGAAAACAGACATCTCAAACAACTTCAACTGTGCATTAAAAATCACACAACTGACCAAATGACACTTAATGACAGCAGTCATAAACATTCATAAAGATTGCTTCATCTTCATGACAGGTGTCATGTCATGGTTATGATGCTGTCATGTCGGTCTTATGCACACCGCTTCAAATACCGTGCGACCCTGCCCTCCACCGACATCAGATGAGGAGGTGCAGAAAACCTGCTGCTGGATCATTTTCCACGCTTCACACACGGGACTGTACTGTCACTCACAAATCGTCCTTCGCATGACGGTCTACTGACATCATGAAGAGCGATTTCTCTGACACGCTCGTTACAATGGTCAAATTACACATTCCTTTGCATATAAGGTAGTCCAACAGATTTAAAAACATCGCGTGATTGTCTTGCAAAGATATACACATTTATGGGCTTGTTTTCCCTCTTCACTGCTAGCTATGCCACATGTTGCACTGCCTCAGTTCGCAAAGCATTCTGGGAATTTTCTTTTACCACTCCGTTTGGGGTCTGCATCTGAAAACGTTCTGTTTCGAGGGTCATTTGAAGGGCTCGATGGCCACCACCCCTCGAGCCCCAAAGGAAACGGGACACCCTACCCTATGTGGCCATGTGCAAAATGGACGGGGAGGGCCGGGGGGTGGGATTGGGCCGAGGATCCCCAACAGCGATTGCTTTGTTTCTATCTACTTTAGACCATGTGAGCCCCCCCCCCCCAATTCGCACGTGCGTGTGTGTGTGTGTGTTGGACCCCGTGACATGGGATAACCAACCCCCATATGGAGACAGAATAAGAGATGTTAGAGGGGAAGGGAGGGGGAGGTATGAGGTGAGAAGGTAGAAAAGCATACCGTTATCCATCCATCCATTATCCAAACTGCTTATCCTGCTCAGGATACTGCTGTCATTTTAGCTATTTGCCATTCTTGACAAATGACAGACAGCAAAAAGCCAGCCCAACGTGTTGACGGCCTTGCCGAGGGAGCGTCCATCAACTCCACCTGCTCATCGGAAATGATGTTGCCAGACTTCTGGTTACGCCATTCATCCTTCATAGCATCCCTATACCTCCCCTGCTCCCTTGTTTTCGTTTCTTTTTAAATCATTGTCTACAAGTCCAGACATTTGTCCTTATCTCTCGCTCAGTGTGTGGTTCCTTCTCTCACACCTTCTCTTCATCCCTCTTTCCTCTCTCTCTCTCTCTCTCTCTCTCTCTCTCTCTCTCTCTCTCTCTCTCTCTCTCTCTCTCTCTCTCTCTCTGCCATGTTCCTTTTCTGCCACCCCCTCTCTGTCATCTCCCCGTGATGAAGGGCAGAGGGGAAGAGAGGTTTGCCTCAGCAGCGGTCAGGGCCTCTTAGCATGGGGGAGAAACTAATCCCCCCCCCCACCCAAACTCCACAGCCGGCCTGCTAGAGTAGCAGGTTGACAGGGAGGCCGTCATGCGGATGGACGGACAGACAGACAGACAGACAGACAGACAGACAGACAGATAGATGGACAGATAGATAGATAGATGGACAGATAGATAGATAGATGGACAGACATCATATCACAGCCTGAGTTGCAGGGATATGCTGTATAGATTGAATCATGTAATGCAAACAAGCAAAGATCAACATATTTGAATAAATCAGTTTTAGCAAAGTAAAATAAAAAACAACCTTTGATTTCTATTTTACATTTTTAGACCTGCTCTCTCTCACTCTCTCCCTCTCTCTCGTACTTTATCGTTCTATCTGTTTCCCTGTTGCAATGCTGACTTTCGTCCACTTCTCTCTGCATTGTTTTATTTGTCCCTACTTTTCCTCTTTTTGTTATAATTTCTTATATTTCTTCCTCCGGACCATCCAGCCCAGTTAATGACCCATCCAGGTATTCTAAACAAAACTGAGAAAAACAAACAAATCCCGAAATCCACCTCCATGCATGCACACACACACACACACACACACACACACACACACACACACACACACACACACCTACCTACCTACCGACCTCATTTGGGAGAAAATGTGTGGCTACCAGCAAAGCCTGGCACATCCTGAGAGGGCTTTCTGGAAAAGCCGTGTGAGTTTGATATGCTAGCTGATACTTTATGTGCCGGGTAAACAAACAGCCCGGTATGGGGAGGAAGGCCCCCGGGTCTTTTTACACAGCGATTAACATTAACACCAATAAAACCCATTACTCCGAGGGGACAGATTACCCCTCTCTCCCTCTCTCTCTCCCTCTCTCTGCTGTGAGCAGAGCAGAGGGCAACGGATCAGAGGACGAGAGGTCCGTTATGTGTCCATCCATCAATCTGGCTATTTTTTCCATCCATCCACCTGTCTGTACACCCCCCCACACACACACTCTATCAGTCAACCGCCTTGTCAAAGAGTAAACCAGTTAGCCAATATGTTAGCTGGTTAATTAGCCAGAAAGTCGGTAACGAGTGTGTGTGTGTGAATCACTGTCACACACACACTCACCGCCATTTTAGACCGCTTTTATTTGTCACTGCCTCATGTGCATGTCTCATACATACAAGGGAACAAAATTACATTTCACACGGACCCCAGTGCCACATAAGAAGTCATTTTGTGGCAGGTCTAAGTGCTTAGGCTGTTGAGGAACATCGCAGCCTGAGGAATGAAACTGCTGCATAGGCTGGTGGAGGCAGCGCGGATGCTCCGGTACCTCCTGCCAGAGGGTAGGAGGGTGAATTGGACGTGGGAAGGGTGCATCTCAGCATCTCACGATGCCGAGAGCCTTCCGGGTGCACCGTGCGTCATAGATGGCCTGGATGGAAGATGGGAGAGCGGTTGCTATGATCTTTCCAGCTGCCTTCACTCTCCACTGCAGGGATTTGCGGTCGGAGGCCTTGCAGTTCCCGTGCCAGACCGAGACACAGCTGGTCAGGATGCTCTCCGTGGTGCCTCTGTAGAATGTGATGAGGATGGGGGGGTGGGGGACTCGCCGTCTTCAGGCGCGGCATGAAGTGAAGACGCTGCTGGGCCTTCTTGGAGAGCGCAGTGACATGTGAGGACCAGGAGAGGTCCTCTGTGTTGTGAACTCCCAGGAACTTAACACTGCTGACCCCCCTCCACATCCACACCATTGATGGCCAGAGGGGTATGGAGGGCACTGGTCTTTCTAAAGCCAATAATAACCTCCTTGGTTTTTTTCTACATTTAGGGAGAGGTTGTTGTTTTGGCACCTCACCGCCTTCATGCCGCTGTTCAAGTTCTACAGCACGCATAATAGTGCACTACATTTTCAACAGGGGAATAATACAGCATCATCATGCTCTCAAGCTATGAATTTGTTTTTCTATTATAGACTTTCTAAGGAAAAAAAAAACTTTAACTATAAAACTATTGGCTTTACATCATCAAGTCAGCTCAGCTGTCACTTTATTTTGGCACGGTGAAGAATGAACTTTTGATAAAATCCAATATTTCAGGTTTGTAGCCTACATTTCAGATTTTAGATCATTTCTCAGCCTGCTCAGCCACCACATCGCTGGAAGTGTTGACAAATTTATCCCACGGTCCTCGTAGTGACTTATGAAACTCTTCCTTCCTCTTTTTAATTTTTTTTTTGTCCTTTTCTCAGCACCCGACTCGTGTTTACGAAGTCTGTTTCGCTCTCGTGCAGCAGACATGGTTCCCCCTTCCTCTTCCTAGCAGCGAGCAGCGAGGTGGAGCACGCGCTACGTAACGATGCAATAACGAACATGGAAAAAAAACCCTGAATGATTTGTCAGATGTTTTCAAGGGCAGAACGGTGGCGCAGTGGTTAGCACTGTCGCCTCACAGCAAGAAGGTGCTGGGTTCGAACCCCGGGGTTGTCCAACCTCGGGGGTCATCCCAGGTCGTCCTGTGTGTGGAGTTTGCATGTTCTCCCCATGTCTGCGGTGGGTTTTCTGCGGGTGCTCGGGTTTCCCCCACCATCAAAAAGACGTGCATGTTGGGGTTAATACTCCTGTCCGTGCCCCTGAGCAAGGCATGGCAAGACGAACTGGAGTAGGTCCCCCGGTGCTGCACGGCGGCTGCACACTGCTCATAGCTGCACAGCTAGGATGTATTACATGCAGAGAGGAATTTCCCTCCGGGGATTTTGATTTTTTAATATGCTATATTAATCCCCGTGGGGAATTATGCAAAGTATCTCAAATATAAAGAAAAGACATTGACACACAGGAATTCAATTTTAGAAGAATATTAGGTCAAGAACAGTTATACTATGTATATAGTTATGAGTCAATAGATGTGTTACACTTTTTTTCACTACGCTTTACAGTTCTAGAAGTACATATTCACAACCAAACATAACACCAATACACACAATCATCCAATTTGCTGCAACATTTAGTCTACAAAAAAAAAAAAAAAAGCTAAGATGCTTATCCCAGCAACCCCCATACTCCCACCTGCCATTCAGTGGCGCCCCCAATGGGTGGCCATGGCCACCCTGATACTATCCCTGCCTCCCCCCCGCTGGCCCCCCCAGCCACGAGTCGCATATGCTTCTGATTATGCATAATATGCTTCTATCTGATATTTTCATTTTTCATTTCTGGACATTTACAATATAACAATGAATCGTTTAACATGTTACAATATATACAGATACATAACACATTAAAACAGAATTGTTGTGGAACCGAAAATGTTAACTGTACTGGTATTGGTCTATGCACATCAGATATTTAGTAACATTAACTGTCAAAAAAATATGAAACCAAAGTATTTCAGTTTGCGATTCCTTAACTCTCATACTGACAGTTTTCAACTAGCCTATACAGTATACTGCAACAGCATAATAGATTTCCTGAAATTCAGTCATGGCTTTTGGTTTTGGTGTGCCACCCCAAGATTTTCAGTGGCCCCATTTGGCCACCCCTATGAAACATTTCTGGGGGCGCTGCTGCTGCCATCAGTGCATGCGGCCCAAACACAACTGTGCCCACCCCTCTGAATGTGACTTATACAGTTTTTGATCACACAGCTCCTCCCAACGCCAATGCTACAGTACACACACACACACACACACACACACACACACACACACACACACACACACACACACACACACACACACACATATATATAACTGCAGGCCAGGTGGCCGGTGCGGGGCCCTGAGGACTCTGGGGGCACGAGACCAAGTGCAGTCACACACTGCACAACCCATGTGACGGTTCTGCCTGTCAGCAATGAGGAGACCGTAACAACCACAGAGTCACAACCCCACGTGACATCACTCTCTGACTCACCCCATCTCCGACTCGTTCTTTCGTTCCTTCTGTCCACTCCCACCTCCCGCTCCTTTTCTTCGAACGCCACCATCCAAATCATCTAAACTGTCGACTCATCTTAGATAAACCCTTTTCTTTTTCCTCTCTTTCACACCCGAGGTTTTTGAAATCCTTCCGAGTCTTAGTTTGCCGGCTGGGTTATCCTCCACCTGCCCTCCGGTCTCAACGTCTCCTGGAATTATTAGCGGGTTAGCATGCATGCTAGTGCGCTCATGCTAACCCGCTCTTTATTCTTTGATCTCCACACTTTGTTGGAGCTTAAAGTACTTCTGCATACCTTTAACCAGAAAGTTATTCAAACTTTAAAGTATTCGGCTTCTTTGGGAGAAGTGAGCAATGACTTCTCCCAGTGATGTATTCTATAGTTTTTGAGAAATTTTAAGTTTAGATTTTCCCACCATTGAAATTGATGGCGGAATGTTCAGCAGCTTGGGTTCTTTTTCACGTTTTTTTTTAAACTGCGATCACTCTCAAACTTTTTACATTCATTCATTCATTCATTCGTTCATTCATTCATTCATTCATTCATCAGCTGCTTCTCCGGGGTAGGGTCGCGGTGGCAGCAAGCTAAGTAGGACACTCCAGATGTCCCTCTCCCCAGCAGCGCCCTCCAGCTCCTCCTGGGGCATCCCAAGGCGTTCCAAGGCCAGATTGGACATGTAGTCCCTCCAGCGAGTTCTGGGTCTACCTCGGGGTCTCCTACCAGTTGGCCGTGCCCAAAGGAAGGCGCCCAGGAGGCATCCTAATCACATGCCCCAACCATCTCAACTGGCTCCTTTCGACGCAAAGCAGCAGCGGCTCTACTCCGAGCTCCCTCCGGATGTCCAAACTCCTTACCCTATCTCTAAAGTTGAGCCCAGACACCCTACGCAGGAAACTAATTTCAGCCACTTGTATCTACAGTATCACCCTTTCAGGCACTACCCGAAGCTTATGACCATAGGTGAGGGTTGGAACGAAGATTGACTGGTAAATTGAGAGCTTTGCCTTCCGTCTCAGCTCCCTCTTCACCACAACGGTCCGGTATAACGTCTGCACGACTGCTGATGCTGCACCAATCCGCCTGTCAATCTCCCGCTCCAGCCTACCCTCACTCGTGAACAAGACCCCGAGATACTTGAACCCCTTCACTTGAGGCAACAACTCATCCCTCAACCCGGAGGGAGCAATCCACCATTTTCCAGTCAAGAACCATGACCTCAGACTTGGGAGGTGCTGACTCTCATTTCACACGCAGCTGCAAACCGCCCCAGTGCACGCTGGAGGTCGCGTTCTGATGAAGCCAACAAAGCCACATCATCTGCAAAGAGCAGAGATGCAATTCTGAGGTTTCCAAAACAGACACACTCCTCACCTTGGCTGTGCTTTGAGATCCTGTCTTTTTACTTTTTACACAATACACAATATAAGGTGTGTGTGTATGTATATGTATAAATATATGTACACACACACACACACACACATATATGTATGTGTGTGCATATGTATATATATGTGTATATATATATATACGTGTGTGTGTGTACATATATATATATATATACATATATATATAAATTCAGTGATTTTGCTCCTTGTTTGTTGAGCACTTTCCCTGCCGTTGAGTGTTTGTTTCCTTTAATGAAGCATATATTACACACACACACACACACACACACACACACACAGATGTGCTCTAATTTGCTGGTACCCCTCCACAAGAAACGAAGCATGCAAATTTTTTTTCTGAAATAACTTGAAACTGACAAACGTAATGAGCATCCACCATTGTTTATTCTATACTTCATAGAAATCAGACTTTGCTTTGGATTTTTTTATTCAACATAATACTGTAAACATGAAAATGGCATGGAAAAAATGATGGCACCCCTAACCCAATGTTTCGCTGCACAACCTTTAGAGGCAATCACTCCAATAACACGTTTTCTGTAGCTCTTAATGAGACTTCTGCACCTGCTAACAGGTATTTTGGCCCACTCTTCCTGAGCAAACTGCTGCGGCTGTCTCAGGTTTGATGGGTGCTTTCTCTGGACTGCAAGTTTCAGCTCTTTTGATAGGACTCAGAGATCAGGACTTATAGAAGGCTACTTCAGAATAGTCCAATGTTTTGTTCTTATCCATTCATGGGTGCTTTAAGCTGTGTGTTTTGGGTCATTATCCTGTTGGAAGACCCATGAGCTATGTCTGAGACAGAACTTTCTGACACTGGGCAGTACGTTTCACTCCAGAATGCCTTGATAGTCTATAGATTTCATTGTGCCCTGCACAGATGCAAGGCACCCTGTGTCAAGTGCAACAAAGCAGCCCCAAACCATAACCAAGCCTCTTCCATGTCTCACTGTAGGTATGCTGTTCTTCTCTTTGAAAGCATAATTTTTTTCATCTGTGAACACAGAGCTGATGTGACTTGCCAAAAAGCTCCAGTTTTGACTCATCTGTCCAAAGGACATTCTCCCAGAAGGATTGTGGCTTGTCAATATGCATTTTAGCAAATTCCAGTCTGGCTTTGATGTCTTTTTTCTTTCAAAAGTGGAGTCCTACTGGGTCTTCTTCCTTAGAGTTCACTTTCGCTCAAAAAGCTATGGATGGCGCGATCAGAAACTGACCTACCTTCACCTTGGAGTTCAGCTTGTATCGCTTTGGCAGTTATCCTTGCCTTCTGCTCGATCGGAAGTTGATTTTCCTCTTGTGGCCACTTCCAGAGAGGTTGGCTCCTGTTCCATGGACTTTAAATGTCTTAGTGATATTTTCAGCTGTTGTCACAGGAACATCAAGCTGCTTGGAGAAGGTCTTGTAGCCTTCACCTTTCCCATGCCCGTCTATTATTTTCCTTCTGATCTCCTCAGACAACACTCTCCTTTGCTTTCTCTGGTCCATGTTCGTGCGGTGCACACAACGATACCAAACAGCACAGTGACGACTTTCCCCCATTTAAATAGGCTGAATGACCAATTATAAGGTTGGAGACATGTGCAATATTAATTATAGAGACTAATTTGTTTGAAATATCACTATAATCCAATTATTTGTTATCTTTTCTAAGGGGTACCAACAAATGTGTCAAGGCCATTCCAGAATGTCTTTGTAGAATAAGCAGTAATTCACCTATTTTCACAGCTTCTTTACTTTATTCTATGGCATACCAACAGCATACAAGTATACATGACAATGTAGTTTTTAATTTCATCACTTCTCAGGAGGAATGAAGCATTATTTCAAAGCGCTGTAAGAGTACCAACAAATGTGAGCACTCGCCACTGCTCTAATGGGCAGCTCAACCGTTCAGCCAATCAGCTTCTGACTTGCAAAGTAGCTCAACTGCTTCTTCAACTCCTACAGCTTTAGCTGTCCTTAAAATGAGCACTGCCAAATGGTTCAGATCACGTGTGTACGTGTGCTATACATCAGAATGTCCAGCTTTTCTCATTGTCTGTCACTAAGTACCTACATGAGCGATGCCATTGATATAATTTGAGTTATGTTCGTTTGTTTGAAACCCACTGTCGCTTCACTCCGACTGTTCTGAGCTGCTGCCGCCAACCCCACAGCTCCAACAGTCCTTCTAGCCATTTCTAGCAGCTTCAAAGGCTCGCATTACCCTTCTTCTTTCAACATGTCACACTATTTTACTCATTTATACTCGTTTACACTCCTTTCAAACTATTTCATTTCTTTATATGTTCTTTTTTTGCTCATTTACTTCAGCATACTTTCATCTATAATCACCTAAGCTAACGATCAATGACTTCAGCGCTGCGTGTCACTTTAGCTTTAGCCGTCATATAACACTTGAACCGGCTTTCATCTTTTCACATTTCACAATGTCTTTCTCCTGTATCCTGCACAACGCCGTATGCAGCTGTAGACTAACGTACTTCCACGAACTTCAAGCTGCAAACTTACACCAAACTTTAAAATATCAGCTGCTTCTGCAGTCTATATCATCCGACTGGCAGCTTCAACTCATTTTTCAATCTTCTTTGTCCTCACTTAAACCTTTTTAATTTGAAGATGTAACAACTTCCACAAACTCGCATCCTGAAACTTAATTGCTGAGTCTCCGTGTTGACTGGTTGCTAACGCTGTTGTAGCGTTAGCCGCTATTTTATTTCAGTCCAACATCACTTAAAAAAAATTGCATTGGCTTTATTCCTTGAGCATTTCACGCTGTTTTACTTTGTTCCTTTGTACGTGACATTACATCAGAAGTTTAAACAACATCTTTTCAGTTAATTTGATCGAGCTCACATAGTTTGTCTTCTTTTCTAGATTGTTTTCATTTTCTTATCATTGTTTAACTCTCATGATTGGGAAGCACACTTTGGCTATTTTGAGCTGGCAAGCACTTTACAATAAAATATATTAATAATTATAATAATAATAATTATTATTACTATTATCATTATTGTTACTATTATTATTATTATATTACTATTATCATCATCATCATCATCATCATTATTATTATTATTATTATTATTGTTATTGTTATAGCCATATATTGGAGCACAGCTTAGCCTGATAAGTAGCTCTTTTTGAATTACTTTCACAAACAAAACATTTAAATCACAATAGAAAGACTTCTGGTTACTAAAACAATGTAACATTTGTGTTATCAACTTACATTTGTCCCGGAAAGTGGTCTTGGGGTCTTTACTGACATCTGTAGTTATTCTCCAGCCAGCTGTTATGTAGTTTTTTTCCTCAGTTAGCCTTGCATTAACAGTTCAACCAAGCTTATCGTCGTGTGCACCAAGGTTCAGCAAAGTCCATCCATCCATTATCCAAACCGCTTATCCTACGCAGGGTCGCGGGGATGCTGGAGCCTATCCCAGCAGTCATTGGGCAGGAGGCGGGGAGACACATTGGACAGGCCGCCAGGCTATCACAGGACCAACACACACACACACACACACACACACACACACACACACACACACACACATTCACACCTAGGGACAATTTAGTACGGCTGATTCATCTGACCTACATGTCTTTGGATTGTGGAAGGAAACCGGAGCCCGCGGAGGAAACCCACACAGACACGGGTTCAAGAAAGTCCTTACTCAATAAAGAAGTTTCCCTGGACTCAATGAATAGCATCCATATTTCACCAGACCGAAATGTTAGATTAGACACAACATTCAAAACAAGTTGACAAACCACTGATAATGTCAGCAGAGTAGACATGGCATGGTTGATGTGCAGGTTATGGTTTCATCTAGTTTTGGAAATGAGAAGTCCATAAATTACTGATGGAGGACTGAAAAGGGGCCATGCCTCTGAATCTTAAAGCCCGGGTCAGTGCTGTAGTACCGACTGCTGGGGCAGAAAACAGCTAAATGGTCACGCTAGGTGATTGCGACCCTCAATTAGGGCAGTATGGGCTGACGGGGAGCAGCCAGTGCAATGCACATGCAGCACATTCAGACGGTTTAACAATCCCAGCCCGTTACACAACCACCAGAGTTAAGTAAGATAACAGCAGTCAAGCCAGCAGCTAAATCTGGCTCTGCAGCTTGTGTAACTGACAGAATATGTCTATCCCGAAAAAGAAAACAGCATTTCCGAGTGCAGATGTCTTTTTTTTTTCCTTTTCCAAGTCCGTAATTAGAAGATCACATTATTTCTGATGAGAGGAAACGCATCATGACCTTGGCATCAGCCCATCTACTGATGGAGCTGGGAAATGTCCAAAGGCCTTTTTCATTCAGAAAATCCAGTATTATCGCTCCGAAAAATCACCAAGTTGGACATCACTGCTGCAAACAAAGTACACACACACACACACACACACACACACACACACACACACACATGCATATATATATATATATAATCATGCCTGGACTACAAAAAACTGATGGTGTATGTTCAAATGAAAACTATTCACAACTTTCGCCAGGAAGATGAGGCATTTTTCATATTTCCAGGAAATGTGATTTATTAGAGCTCACAGGTTTCTGCAAGACTCATAGCATCAGTGACTGCAGCGGATCAATCATGCAGCAAAGTCAAATTTGCTAGATTTCAAAAAGATTGGTGGGGTAAACAAATGCAAATAGGCTGATATTACGGAACACACACACACACACACCACTAGAACAAACCACGCAGCACATGTGGTGTCCCTCAGAAGCTGTTTAACGGGTTGAAAGTGAACTGGCTCTCGACTCCAAGTACAAGACGGCTGCAGCGTGCAGAGCTCTACTCTTCCATCTCTCCCGCTCTCGAGACCCAATCCACAAACAGCATCGTATATCCCCCCCCACCCCCTGCCCCCACCCCGATTGCGAGTACACGTATATTTCTATGCGTGTGTCTTTTATCCATGTTTACTCGTGTGTGTCCCTCTGTGTGTGTTTTATCACCGGAACCACCAAGCCGGTCATTTTGAGCGTTTTGGATGTTCAAAGTTTAATAACTTTGTGAAAAGAAAAAAAAAAGAAAAAAGATACAGACCTGCCGCTCCCTGAATGCTCCTTAAATTGCATATGTTAGCATTAAAATGAATTTTAGACCAATTGCACACAAAAAGTTATGATGAGATCTACCTAAAACGACCATGGGCGGTCAAAATGACCGCTTGTACATTGCGCGTGATCGTGCGCATCATGTTACTATTTACGACGTGTGTTGGCGACGTCATTTCCTCCGTGAAGTTCATTGCTCTGTCCTAGAAACACACTAGCGTCCTCCAGTGGAGAGTAATAGTCTAAACTTGATGTTTGATTATGTCCAACATGTCTGGTTACAGACGCCGTTATAGACGCACCATGACTACCACCGAGGCACTGCAGTGTTTACAGGCGTTGGACAGCGGCCATTTTAAATTGTTTGAAAAATAGTGTTAAAGTTGTTAAAATGTTAATTTTGGTGTCAGTTAATTTCCTGATAGACATACTAACATATGCAATGCATTAATATATCAATTGGGTATCTATCTTGACAGAATATAGAGTTTAAACACCGGCGGTCATTTTGACCGCCCGTGGTCGTTCTAGGTAGGAGTGAAATCCCGGTCGTTCTCTTGCAGGCTGCTGCGGTTGCACCTCCCTGCAGCCACGTGCAGGTGGTGGTGATACACTGCACCCTGCACTGAGCACAGCCCGTGTTGTGACCGGTCCTGACACGCGACTCATCCACCCCTCACAACGCCGCTGAACTCTCCCGGGTTGGACGTTTGTGAGACATTCTGCAGACAGCGGGGATCAGGTACACTCAGGAGGCCTGACTCTCGAACCCGCGGGAAAAAACATGCAAACACAAACGAACACACGCACACGGAAACCTGCACAATGCAAACGACGATCCACCGCCACCTCACAGACAGAGACAACGGAAAGGTCAAAGCCACAGCTGCATGTATGGCAGGTCATCTTCACTGTATCTTGCACTGCACACGTAGTCATCTAACACACACACACACACACACACACACACACACACGCACACACACACACACACACACACACCCCGTTTACAGTCATGATGTGCAGCCAGCTAGACTGATCTAAAGCTGCAGAAAATCACAGGATATGAAAATAAAAATGGGGCGTTTTTGTGCGTCTGTTTAAATGTGAAGACAGGTCCACATCGTCAGTATCACAGGTGCACCACAGAGACGATCACATGGTGACGCGGTTGTGGTTCCCTCTCACCTTTGCCGTGTTTCTCTCGCGTCATATCAAACAAAAGGTAAAACCGCCTCAGACACAATCGTTAGAAGCTACACACAACGGTAGCGTTGACATTCTGACCTTTAAATGCAGCTCTTGTCCACGGCAGTGTGGCGGCTGTGTCGTTTCATCACCCCTTTTAAATCTAACCTTTAAAAGTCTGTCGTCTTCTGTTGTGCACATCCTTCTGGAGAGCTAAGTGTCTCTCTCGCTTTTGTTCTTTCCTTTCATTTTGTCGGTGACACGGGCGGCGAGCGAAACAGATGAGACGGGTTGAAATGAGCTGACAGAAGGACAGAAGAGAAAAGACTTGACGCTTGTACAAGGAAAGAGGTGAAAAGTAAACGTGTATGACTTGGGGCGAACAGGGGAAGATAAAAAAGATTGAGCAAGAGGCCACAGAGCGACTGACACGCGGGAGAGATAAAGAGGACCTGAGTCAGCAACAGCAGGACAGACAGAAGACCGAAGAGGGAGAGCGAAGGAAGAGGCGGAGGAGAGAGGGGTGAGAAGACGGGGAGTCCGGTGAGGGAGGGACAATGAGAAGAAAGAAAAAAGAACGAAAGGAAGAATGAGAAGAATGAAAGAAAGAAAATGAGATGAAAGAAAGATGAGAAGAAAGATGAGAAGAATGAGAAGAAAGAAAGAAATTAGAAGAAAGAAAGAATGAGAAGAATGAAAGAAAAAAAATGAGATGAAATAAAGATGAGAAGAATGAAAGAAAGAAAATGAGATGAAAGAAAGATGAGAAGAAATAATGAAAAGATGAGAAGAATGAGAAGAAAGAAAGAAATTAGAAGAAAGAAAGAATGAGAAGAATGAAAGAAAGAAAATGAGATGAAAGAAAGATGAGAAGAATGAAAGAAAGAAAATGAGATGAAAGAAAGATGAGAAGAAAGAATGAGAAGAAAGAAAGAAATGAGAAGAAAGAAAGAAAGAAAGAAAGAAAGAAAGAAAGAAAGAAAGAAGAGGAGAAAGAAAGATGAGAAGAAAGAATGAGAAGATGAGAAGAAAGAATGAGAAGAAAGATGAGAAGAAAGAATGAGAAGAAAGAAAGAAAGAAAAAGAGAAGAAAGAAAGATGAGAAGAAAGAATGAGAAGAAAGATGAGAAGAAAGAATGAGAAGAAAGAAAGAAATGAGAAGAAAGAAAAAGAGAAGAAAGAATGAGAAAAAAGAAAGAAACTGAGAAAGAAAAAGAAAATGAGAAAAAAATAATGAGAAGAAAGATGAGAAGAAAGAATGAGAAGAAAGAAAGATGAGAAGAAAACGATAGGAAAGAAAGACATGAGAGGAAAGAAAAAGAATGAGAAGAAAGAGATAACGAGAAGAAAGAAAGAAAGAAAGAAGAAAGAAAGAAAAAAGAAAGAAAGAAAGAAAGATGTAAAGCACAAGTGTATCTGGGCGTACATCCATGTCTGTGGGAGTGGAAGCAACAACAAGCTGCTAAACAAGAAAGCTGTACCCACATCATCACTGTTTTCTCTCCTTTCCTTCTCAGAATAAACCCACACAGACTAATCCTTCCATCCCTCCCTCCATCCCTCCCTCCACCTTCTTTAATGGCTCTGTGTTGTGCTGGAATGGTCATTTCCCCTACAAATTTCCCTGAGCTCACACACTACACACTCATCCACACAAATACCCAACAAGTAATGTGTGCATGCGACACAAAAGCACATTTAGAACAACAGGCAGAGGCACATGGCCCATGTGTGCACCCACCCACCCACCCATACACGCACACACACGTTAATGTGATGTAACATTTATCACTGAGGTCAGGGTTCAACCTTCCCCTGAGGATCCAATGGTGATCTTATCACCTCTCTCTCTCTCTCTCTCTCTCTCTCTCTCTCTCTCTCTCTCTCTCTCTCTCTCTCTCTCTCTCTCTCTCTCTCTCTCTCTCTCTCTCTCTCTCTCTCTCTCTCTCTCTCTCTCTCTCTCTCTCTCTCTCTCTCTCTCTCTCTCTCTCTCTCTCTCTCTCTGTTTCCCTTCACCCTTCCATACCCTCTACTCCGGGGCTTTCTTTCCTTCTTCATCTCTCTGATTCAGTCTCTCCTCTCCCTTTTCTTGTCTGACACGCTCCGTCTCGTCCTTTCTCGGCACCTCTCCCTCGCTCTCGCTTCATCCATGCTTTATTGATCGGGCCGATGATTCTTTAAACATGGCGGACCGCTCCTCCTTTCCCCAAAGTAAGACCTTAACCTTTCAAATCACCTATGGACCAGCAAATATGACACCGTGGCTCCCCTTAAAGGGCCATTCCACTCCATATTAGCCTGTGACTGTTATCCACGTGGCTTCGGATCAGTCTCATTGGCTGTGACTCATCTGGGACGTCTCAGCTAGTGTAGATGTTGTCAGTTGTGTGACATGATGGATAGCATCGCAGACTTATCACCTACTATACCACAGCCATACACAATATCAAACATATAGCGTCTATGTATGCATTCAAAACTTAGAGAGGGGGCGTCCAGGTGGCGTGGCGGTCTATTCCGTTGCCTACCAACACGGGGATCGGCAGTTCGAATCCCTGTGTTACCTCCGGCTTGGTCAGGCGTCCGCAGAGACACAATTGGCCGTGTCTGCGGGTGGGAAGCTGGATGTGGGTATGTGTCCGGCTTGCTGCACTGGCGCCTCCTCTGGTCTGTTGGGGCGCTTGTTCGGGGGGGGGGGGACTGAGGGGAATAGCAATCCCCCCATGTGCTACGTCCCCCTGGTGAAACTCCTCACTGTCAGGTGAAAAGAAGCAGCTGGCGACTCCACAGGCATGTGGTAGTCTGCAGCCCTCCCTGGGTCGCCAGAGGGGGAAGAGCAGCAAACAGGATGGCTCGGAAGAGTAGGGTAAGTGGCCGGGTATAATTGGGGAGAAATAAAGGGGGGGGAAGCAAAAAATTTTTTTTTAAATTAATTAATTAATAAAAAAAACCCAGGACAGAACTTTCTTCAGGTGAGTTTGGTTCGACTTACACATCTAATTTACAAAAAAGATCACATGGCTGCCAAGATATGTCGTTATCATTGTTAAAGCCCATTTTAACACATTCACAAGATGTTCTACAGTTTTTTTGAGGGGGGGGGTTTCAGCTATATATCAATAGTAACTTTTCTGATTATTGATACTTGGAAGTTTGAGTTTATTAGTATTCATGCTCAGATCACAGAAGGTTGAATCAGTTCATGTGGACACACCGTCTATAGACAGAAACGTTTCTTCATCACTCATCTAAGTGACCTCTGCAGGTGCCCCCACCCTCATAAACAACACACTGACTGAAGAGGTAAGTCACTTAGATGAGTGATGAAACGTATCTGGCTATAAATGTTGTGTCCAGATGAACTGATTCAACTTCCTGTGATGCAGCCCCAGACTATTTCCAGGGTAATTTCACTGCCTTTACTTATTATAAGGGCTAGCCCTACATGCTGCATCTGGTTTATTGTTTTTTTTTCTTCTTTTTTTCCCCCAGACCAGTCAAGGCTATCCAGCTCTTCCACCATTTGATATAATGCTTGCATTCATTTTTAAAATTAGCCTTCATATCAAGGGGAGAAAAAGGATTGTGTTTATGAAGTTGTTAAGATTTTACGTGCCTCACCATAAAATGCTGGCAGTCGAGGCATCTTTTCACAAAGTGTGTAGGGGAGACTGTCTGGATGCTGGCATTATCAGAACCATGCTGTGGGATGGTGGGAAAAATATACTGCTCAAAAAAATAAAGGGAACACATAAGCAATGCAATGTAGCTCCAAGTCAATCACACTTTTGAGATATCAACCTGTCCAGTTAGGAAGCAACACTGATTTGTGAATCAATTTCACCTGTTGGTAAATCGTCTAATTTCCACCAGGTGGAAATTAGACAATTTGCAAGACAACCCCTATAAAAGGAATGGATTTGCAGGTGGTGGCCACAGACCATTTGCCTGTCCTCATCTTTTCTGGCTGATCTTTGGTTAGTTTTTCATTTTGCTAGTGCGCTCACCACTAGAGGTGGCATGAGGCAGTATCTGCAACCTACAGAAGTTGCTCAGGTAGTGCAGCTCATCCAGGATGGCACATCAATGCGTGCTGTGGCAAGAAGATTTGATGTGTCTCCCAGCACAGTGTCCAGAGCATGGAGGAGGCACCAGGAGACAGGCCAGTACACCAGGAGACGTGGAGGGGGCCGCAGGAGGACAACAACCCCGCAGCAGGACCGCTATCTGGTCCTTTGTGCAAGGAGGAGCACTGCCGGAGCCCTACAAAACGACCTTCAACAGGCCACTAATGTACAGGTTTCTGCTCAAACAGTGAGAAACAGAATGCATGAGGATGGTATGAGGGCCCGACGTCCACAATTGGGGCCTGTGCTCACAGCCCAACACCGTGCAGCCCGATTGACCTTTGCCAGAGAACATCTTGGTTGGCAGATTCGCCATTGGCGCCCTGTGCTCTTCACAGATGAGAGCAGGTTCACACTGAACACATGTGACAGACGTGAGAGAGTCCGGAGACGCTGTGGAGAACGTTCTGCTGCCTGCAACATCCTCCAGCATGACCGGTTTGGCGCTGGGTCAGTGATGGTCTGGGAAGGCATATCCTTGGAGGGCCGCACAGACCTCTACGTGCTAGCCAGAGGTACCATGACTGCCATTGGGTACCGGGATGAGAGCCTCAGACCCATTGTCAGACTATATGCTGGTGCAGTGGGCCCTGGGTTCCTGCTCATGCATGACAATGCTCGTCCTCATGTGGCCAGAGTGTGTCAGCAGTTCCTGTATGTCGAGGGCATTGATGCTATGGACTGGCCTGCACGTTCCCCAGACCTGAATCCAATCGAGCACCTCTGGGACATCATGTCTCGTACCATCCGCCAACACGATGTCGCACCACAGACTGTCCAGGAGTTGACTGATGCCCTGATCCAGGTCTGGGAGGAGATCCCTCAGGAGACCATCCGTCGTCTCATCAGGAGCATGCCCAGACGTTGTAGGGAGTGCATACAGGCACATGGAGGCCACACACACTACTGAGCCTCATTTTGAATCGTCTTGAAGAATTTCCACAGAAGTTGGATCAGCCTATGTTCTCATTTTCCACTTTGATTTTGAGTATGATTCTGAATCCAGACCTTAATGGGCTAATGATTTGATTTCCATTGATCATTCTTAGGTTATTTTGCTCTAAACACATTCCTCTGTCTAATACATAAAGATTTTCAGCTGAAATATTTCATTCATCGAGGTCTATATTGTGTTTTTAGGTGTTCCCTTTATTTTTTTGAGCAGTGTATGTACTTAGTGCCTAACGGAAATACACGTCATTGTTTAATTCACTGAAGTCTTGTCACTGAATCGCTGGATGAAGAATGTGCTTTATTTGAACGTAAACATACAATATGTGTCCACATCTTACACAACTGAAAATATGAAAATAAGTATTATATTGTAACTGTAACAGCACGCACATAAAGCCTTGAAAAATAAAGAACAAGGCAGTATATACAGAGGTCACAATAAAACTGGATTACCTGACAACGCTTCGTCGCACAGAGAAACAGCTCGCATCATCAGAAAGGACAACTCCTGTGTTACTTTGATATGTGGTAACGTTGTGAAGGGCAGCGTGTCTATGTTCCTCAACCCCACCTAACTTAACCTAACCTACTTAACACGACTTAACCTCAACCTCTACCTAACCCTGACCTTAACCTAGCACTTACCTTAAGCTAGCCCTAACCCAACACTTAAGCTAACCTTAACCCAGCACTTACCTTAAACTAGCCTTAACCCAACACTTACCTTAAGCTAACCTTAACCCAAGACTTACTTTAAACTAGCCTTAACCCAACACTTACCTAACCCTAACCCAACACTTACCTGAAACTAACCTTAACCCAACACTTACCTTAAACTAGCCCTAACCCAACACTTAAGCTAACCTTCGCCCAACACTTACTTTAAACTAGCCTTAACCCAACACTTACCTAACCCTAACTTTAACCCAACACTTACCTTAAAGTAACCTTAACCCAACACTTACCTTAAGCTAGCCCTAACCCAACACTTACCTAACCTTAACCCAACACTTACCTTAAACTAGCCTTAACCCAACACTTACCTTAAACTAACCTTAACCGATAGCTAACCTATTTGCTAGCTAACCACAGGGCTGAGGGAACACAGGGCTGACTCCTGTGACCTGACAGGGACTTTGTGACTTATTCAACCGAGAAGCAGGCGTGTGAAAATGGGTGAAGAAGTTAGTACAGATATTACTTTGCAGAAGTCTGATCTGTCATCATAACGTGTTTACTTGGGTGCGTACAACTGTGTGGCTAGCATCATGACGTGTTTCTTGTGATATGTGTTCCACGGCTATGCAACGAGGAGTTCCTGAGTAATTCAAACAAGAGTAACGGGTGTGCAGATGGACCCAGAACTGTATGCAGATTGTAACTATGTTTAAATTTGATTTAAATTTATATATATAATTACTTCTCACTGCCTTGTGTGTATAATTACAGTAAGCCAGTTTTATTGATGACTAATTACAGTTTGTGTGTTATTTATCTATTTATTAATTAATATATTTGTTTGCCCACCCATTTGCCCCAAAATCCTTTGCGCATCTCTAGATTTCAATAATTCCCACAAGTTTTTACCCAAATGATTCAAATGAAAATGTTCCAGCTGCATGGTGCCACCCACACAACCAGCTAAATACTTTAGTCGCAATTATTTTAAAGGGGGACAGTTAGTACATTCCAGCAGGGATTTGCTAAATGAATGGATAAATAACTGTAACGGAAATAAATAATTGTACAAATGGTTTCTCTGCTATTGCAGACCATCTTATATAAGTGGCACTACAAAATAAAACTACCACCTTGCTCTTCTGTCTGACAAATATATTTGTTAGCATGTATACGAGAAACCATTGCCTTCTTACTACCTCACTCGTTAACAGATTCAAATTTGAATTTCAATTAACTATCATTATGATGCTGTATGATGTGTGTTGGGCAATGATAACCCACAAGTCCATCCAGCCATCCATTATCTGAACCGCTTATCCTGCTCTCAGGGTCGCGGAGATGCTGGAGCCTATCCCAGCAGTCATTGGGCGGCAGGCGGGGAGACACCCTGGACAGGCTGCCAGACCATCACAGCCCCCACCACACACACACACACACACACACACACACACCTAGGGACAATTTAGTATGGCCAATTCGCCTGACCTACATGTCTTTGGACTGTGGGAGGAAACTGGAGCACCCGGAGGAAACCCACACAGACACGGGGAGAACATGCAAACTCCACACAGAGGACGACCTGGGATGACCTGAGATGACACCCCCCCCCAAGGTTGGACTATCCCGGGGCTCGAACCCAGGACCTTTTTGCTGAGAGGTGACCGTGCTAACCACTGTGCCAAATCCCTGGTGGTAATGATGACTTCTCCTCAACTAGCAAGGCCTGGCTTCATATCCCATAATATGCAGCTCCAAGGGTGTTGCGGTTTATCAGACCTCATACCATTTCCGCAAGCGAGGAGTTTCCTAAATGAGATCAATAGCGTCGCATGATTACAACAGGAGAATTCATATTGTTTTTCCTCCCATCTAAAAATAATTACATCCGATTAGCGTAAGCTGGAGTGAATTGTTGAAGACAATCCCAACTCTCAACAATGAGAGGAGACAAGGAGGATAGCAGGGACACGTTGCTTGCATCGCAGCTGAATGCAAGACAGACAGATGGATGGATGAATAGATCATGCTGGAAGGGCTACATTCTTTTCCTTCTCTCTTTGTCTCTCTCCTTTCTTGTCTTCTGCCTTCCATCCCCAACCATATTTGACACTGTGCTGGACATCCAATTGTGTCTGTGCACACGTGTGTTTACTTCTAAGACCTCACTCGATCCAAGATTAATTATAATCAGATTGGTTATTGATCACACAGCCACCGCACATGCGCCACACACCAGGGGTGTACTGGGAAAGAAATTCAACCCTGAACTTATCCACCAGGACCAACAGTCAGTTACAGTTGGGGGGGGGGGGGGGGTTAATGTAATTACAGGACAAAGCCCACTAGATTTATCACCCTCGTCCTTGCTGGTAATGATAGTCTGTTATTGTTGACAGGTAATGCTGAATGAATTCAAAGGCTTGTGCAGTGGGAAGTAGCGTATGTCTATTGCAGGACACATTATATCAGTAGGCCCAGAGTTACATTGTAACACCCCATCAGCATGGCTTAAATAGTAACAAGTAGCCTATCAGTGGGGTTGTTTTGTAACCACAAGTTACAGCAGTTTTAACTGAACATGTAGCCTAGCCTATAATCCCCCCCCCCTTTCTTTCTCCGAATTGTACTTGGCCAATTACCCCCCTCTGCCGATCCTGGAAGGGTTGCAGACTACCACATGTCTCCTCCGATACATGTGGAGTCGCCAGCCGCTTCTTTTCACCTGACAGCCCCCCCCCCCGACCAGGCGCCCCGACCGACCAGAGGAGGCGCTAGCACAGCGACCAGGACACATACCCACATCCAGCTTCCCACCGGCAGGCACGGCCAATTGTGTCTGTAGGGACGCCAGACCAAGCCGGGGGTAACACGGGGATTCGAACCATCGATCCCCGTGTTGGTAGGCAACGGAATAGACCGCCATGCTACCCGGGCGCCTGCCTAGCCTATAATTTAACGTCTCCTCTTAAATGGCATTGCTGGCCAATTGAGGATGCTGATGCTCAAACAGTATGTCGATTGTCCCCCATGGCGCACGCGCAACTACAGCGTCGGTAAGACCCGAGAGGGACATTCAGTAGGACACGCTTGCAACTGATATATGGACCCACAGAGGACAACACAAATAACGTTACGGAGGTTAGGGCATGCCGTAGCTAGCTACCGATATAGTTAGCCTAGTTTCACTCATGACACTTTTAGGACCTGACTAATCCCTGGAACGTATCGGCTACTCCCTGGTCCCTGGCCTTTCTCGTCGAACACTGCGTGGCTACACCTACATGCGCAGCACTGGTGCGCTGCGGGTCTGGACGGTTTCGGGCCCGTTGACATTTGGAGCCCTGTTCCTCTAATGCCTGCTTCCTTTTTGTCCTCGGCCCCTCTTCACTTTTTGACATTTCTTGTCCGTGGCTTTCGTTGGCCATCTTAAGCCCAATTTATACTCCAAACGTCGGCTAGCAGACAGCTGTCTCTCGACAATGTTGACGTCATGAGAGACACTTTTCGTGTCTCCCAGGGCCGTCGTGTACACGACACATTGTCTTATGTCGCAGACTCGCGCACATTATGTCGCTTAGCTGTGATTGGACAGCTGGGTTGAAGGGACGAGGCGTTCGAGCGTTGCCATGGTTTTGCTTGAGAGCGGGTTGTTTACATTACGCGCGCTTGTTCGTAAAAAGAACACTCGCTACTGTTTACAACACAGCGCGTGACGCGAGACGTTTCCATAGATACCAGGAGACAGTCGGCGACATTGCGACAAGCATATAACTGCTGCGCATCGCTTTTGCGTCCAGAACGTTAACGTGCATTAACCAGCTAGGTTGTGAATGGCCAGCCCCAGAACACGCGAAGCAGCACGCACTCATGCACGCCCCAAATACACACACACACACACACACACACACACACACACACACATTCATACTTAGAGGCAATTTAGTGAAGCCAATTCACCTGAACTACATGCCTTTGGACTGTGGGAGGACACCGGAGCCCCCGGAGGAAACCCACGCAGACACGGGGAGCACATGCAAACGCCACATAGAGGACGACCCAGGACGACCCCAAAGGTTGGACTAAACCGGGGCTCAAACCCAGGACCTTCTTGCTGTGAGGCCACCATGCTAACCACTGGGCCACCGTGCCGCCGAGTATATTTGTAATTACGTGTTTCCTATGTCCTCCCCATTCATTCAAGTTACCCAGTATTACATACAGTATTACAAGTCCTACATAGAGCACATACCAGCCAACATCTCATGTTCAGAATGGGATTCCTAGACAAAGACACTCGCTCACACTGTACACTTAAATACCATCGACGACTGCCTCCAGCTCGGCCCATCTATTCAAACACTCTGGACCAACATCATATATGAACTATTCTCTCTCCCGGGCCACAGCATTCCAGTTTGCCCATCGGGTTGTCTTCCGGGAGATCCCTCCTCGGTTAAACACCATCCAAACTCCAGTGACCTATATTTTGATGGCCTTAGCACTTGCCAAGAAAACTCAGAAACGGCAGCACGGCAGCTTAGTGGCTGGCACCGCCGGCTGACAGTAAGGGGTCCTGGGTTTCATCCCAGCCTGTCAGGCCTTTATGAGCCCAGTTCCCATGTTCTCCCCATGTTGGTGTTGTCCTCTGGCAGCTCCGGTTGTCCTCCCAGGGTCCAGCGATATGCAGATTGGGTAAAATAGGAGACGTAATTTCACGGCTGTGTGTGTGAATGCTGGTGAAAATGTGCCTGTGTGCATCTTGCATGACGGTGCCGGGACGGGCTCCAGCCCGTCACCCTGGATTGGATTAAGCAGGTAAAGACGGTGAACGAATGAATCACCAAAATTGTCTGAATTAAAAACCAAAAAAAAAAAATACAAAAAAATGTAAAAAAAATACAAAAAAACAAATAAATTAATAACATAAATCGCCCTGAATCATCCACATTTTCTTTCTTTCTTTCTTTCTTTCTTTCTTTCTTTCTTTCTTTCTTTCTTTCTTTCCTTCCTTCCTTCTTTCATTCTTCCTCTCTGTCCCAAACCATCCTCTTCTCCTCTGTTTTGTCTCTTTTTTGGCTCTTATCCTGTGCAGTGCCTTTTTCTCATCCATCCTCTGCCATTTCACACGTTCACCGGTTTGTCTTCTGGGAGACCTTTCCTTGGTGGAAACACCATCCAAACTCCAGCGACCCATTTTCGTGGCCTTAACACTCATCACGTCCCAGTGGTCACACCTATTAACAGACTATATCTCAATGGAAAGACTAGTGGCATGCATTATCCAAAGATGAAGCTGATTCATTTGGGAGATATGGGCTACTTTTGTCAATGCCTTAGCACCATCCATTGACACATAAGTATTTCTGATCCGGGATGATATCGTGGGTCTTGGGCTTATGGAGGGCTTCCGGGGGCACATTAGGTGGTTGGGTGGGTGTCTTGCAGCTTTGGATGTTGTCGTGGGAGCTGAGAACTGTGGCTATGGGAGGATCCCGGGCCTATTGGAGGGACTGTGGGCCCAGGAGGGGCGTTGTCGCCCCCCCCAGCGGAGGTGCAGGAATGGTCTGTTGTTTCGGGGAGTGCCTGTTTGCTGGGCCAGGTGCCATTCAGCGGGATGTGCCATGGTCGTGGGTGCCGGGCGGGCACTTGACCCTGGCTGGGTGTGCCCAGGGCAGGTTTGTCTGGGTGGTTATTACCCGGCAGTCTGTGATTGCCGTCTGCGGCTTAGGTCCCATACCTGCAGGTGCGCCTTCTGCCTGCACCTAGGGGTTCGCAGTGAGGGTGCACCTCAGGGATGTGGGCCCAGCTTGTGCTTTTTCGGGAGTGGTTTGTGATCCTCGCGGGCATGCGGGGCTGTTTCTCTGTGTGGGCTCGGTGTTCCTTTGGGCTCCGGCTGTTCTCTTTGATCGTGGGGTGTCTGCACAACTGCGGGGCCTGCGGGTGGCGCCAGAGCCTGTCTGCTGCTTGGAGGCACGACAATAAGTCGCTGATCTCAGACGCCAGAATTTATTGGGATTACTCCTGTGCACTCACAGGTGGACACTTCACCTGCACATACACACTGATAGCATCTGCCTCACACTCCCTGGAAGACGCACTGGATTACATTCGTCTTCTTAGTCCACCCCCCCGCTCCCGTTTCCTTTTTCTCTGTTCTCTCCTTTATTGCTATAACTTTACCCTAAACTGATATTGACAGGATCGATATGTTTCTATGTTTATGTCTAGACACGTCCAGATAGATACGTGTTGTCATTGCTTCACAGCAAAGGGGTCCTGGGTTCGATCCCAGCCTATCTGGCCTACATGAGCTGATTTTCCATGTTCTGCCTACGTTGGCGTCGTCCTCTGGCAGCTCCGGTTGTCCTCCCGGAGTCCAGTGATATGCAGATTAAATTAGGGGGCTAAATTCCAGGTCGGTGTGCGTGAATGCTGGTGAAAATGTGCCTGTGTGCATCTTGCATGACGGTGCCGGGATGGACTCCAGCCCGTCACCCTGGATTGGACTAAGCAGGTAAAGACAGTGAATGAATGAATCATCAGAATTTAAATTTAAAAAAATCTCTGAACGGTGGAAGAGACTTGTTGAGGCATCAGCTGTGCTCCTACGACCTCCATAGGTTACGGAACCAATGATGATGATGATGATGATGATGTCCCAAACCCATTATATTTTCCCCTGTTCAGTCTCTTTTCTTTGGCTCATCATTTGCAGTGCCTCTTTCTCATCCATCCTCTGCATGCTCTCTCTCTCTCTCCCCCTCTGAGCGGAAGTGCTAGTGAGGATGGAGTAGCAGCGTGTCGCTTCGGTGTGTGAGTTTCTAAAACTTTAGCTTTTTTTCTACCTGTCTTGTCATTTTCATGTGCTTCCTGTTGTTTTTTGTCTTAAGTTAGGTATCTGGTGGTAACGTTAAGTGGAGTTGTTTTCTTTAGTGCGGTTGCGGTGCTACCAGCCCAGCGGGGCAGTATGGCCACGGTGGGAGGCGGAGGAATGGGGTTTGACAATCTGATATGCCGGCATGCAATTAAAGGGGCACCGGTGGTAAAAGTGCTCGGTGGAGGAGTGCTGCTTGGCGGTAGGAGGACATGTGGGATACAGAAGCATACGCTCTGCATCCAGGATGAAGAGTGGCACTGTTGTTTTCCTTGATAGCGTTGATAAAGTCAACCAGGTGGTGGAAAGTGGTGTGGTGATTAAGGACACGTTGACTCCAATTCTGCCGCTGGTTAATCCAGCCATGAGAATCACCATTTCTAATGCTCCCCCGCTCATGAGAAATGTGGCTTTGGAGAAGGAGCTTGCAAGACACAAACAGCTAGTGCCCCCGATAAAATTGGTCTCTTCGGGTTGCAAGTATCCACTCTTGAAACACGCTGTGTCTCATAGGAGACACGTTTTTATGATTCTGAAAAATAATGCCAAGGATTTGGATCTAGCGCCTAAATTGAGGATCGACGAGTGTGACTACAGTGTTTTTGTAACACCTGGTATGATGAAATGTGTTGGGCGTGGGTCAGAGGGGCATTCAACTAGGTCTTGTCCCCCAAAAGGAGTGAGTGAAGATCTGATACTCAAGGGTGGCCACCTTCCCCCGATGCCAACATGAGCGGCGCATCTCTGGCTGGAGATGGCGCTGCCGAGTCGGCACAGGGCAGACAAGAGGTCGGGGAGTGAGGGGCAGGAGAAAACGATCAGGATGTGAAACAGACAGAGACCGAAGCTGGAAAAGATAAGGAAAAGGGACAGAGTGAGTTGGTAGGAGAGGGCGGTGTGCCGGATGAGCAGCTCAGAAAAGGGGATCACAATGAGAAGGTAACAGAATTTGAGCAGGTAGAAGTTGGTGACTAGGATGAGCAGGTAGGGGAGGATGAACAGAATAAAAAAAAAATGAGAAAAGTGAGAAAAGGGAGCATAGCAAATTGGTTGGGCGAGACATGAATTGTGGTCTCGAAAAGCAAATAGAGCAGACTGCTATTACAGTAGAAGAGTCTGTATTTGAGGAAGGGGAAGATATGCTGTTGGTTGACAGATTGACAAAAACGTCTAGTAAAAGGAAGCCCACAGAGGGTTGACAGGAAAATTCAAAAGCAAAGAGGGTTTAAAAAGGGAAAAAAAGAAGCTCCTCTCCTCTTTACCCGAGGAGAATACAGAAGGGAGTGACTGTGAGTTAACTTGCACTCGCCACACACAGATGCAGGTGGACAGAGAAGGGGACCTGTGCTTTCCTGCAAACCAGGACATTTTTACAGGTTATCTAAGGGTTTGAGAGCCGTCAAGATGGAACATTCCTCTCCAGACTTGCGTCTTATTGACCCAGTTAAATTTTTTATGAAAAACATAGGAGATTTGGGGGAAAACACATTTACTGAACAGGAATCTTTAGACTGAAAAAACTTGTACAGCAAGTAAAAATGCAACTCCTTGGTGATGATTAAGACAGGTTTGGTTATTTTTATCTTTTTATCTTTTTGGTTAGTGTTCGTGTGGTCTTGGCACAGCTCTATTCTCCTCATGTGTAATATAAAACTTGGCACTTTAAATCTAACTGGAGCAAGAGGTGACACGAAAAGGGTTACTGTGTTTAAACCGGTTGAGTTTAAGAAAATAGTTGATTTGCTTACGCAAGAAACACATAGCACCCTAGATCATGAAGAGGGAATGGACTGGAAAAAACGATTCTCAGTCATAAATCAAATATCAGTGGTGGGGCTGGGATTCTTTTTCAAAAGATTGTATGCCATTTTCCCTTGAAGTAGAGGAAGTAGGCAAAGGTTGACTACTGAAAGTAAGAGCACAATAAGAAAATATAAAAATAGCTTTTATGGTTTATGGCCCAATCCTTGGCCCCAAAAGACTAGTTTTTATGGATGTGTTACTTGATGTTATCAGTAAATGTGATAGTGAGGAGTACTTATTTCTGGGAGAGGATATTAACTGTACAGAAAATTGCAAGCGGGACAGAAATCATCAGGAACCCCATCCTGCATCTCTTGGTCATCTAAATCCTGTGAGCTAAAATACATTTGGAGAGTTTCTTACGGAAACCACAGGACGTATACATGGACACATTTAAAAGATAATCTGCTGTCTATGACAAGGCTTGATCGGTTTATTGTTTTAAACATCATTTTAATGTGTTTAAACAATGGAACATAATTCCAGTTGGTTTCTCTGATCCTTTGCTAGTGCAGCGTTCGATTTTTATAAGGAGTGTTAAAACAAATAGTGCTTTCTGGCATTTTAATACAGCCCTTTTACACGATAACAATTTCAGAGATGCTTTTAAGTTTTTCTGGGGTCAATACAGAAACAGAAGGTCTGATTTCAGTTCTTTATAGCAATGGTGGGACATTGGCAAGTACCAGACATTCCTCCCGTACACTACGCCCCCCTGGTGAAACTCCTCACTGTCAGGTGAAAAGAAGCAGCTGGCGACTCCACATGTATTGGAGGAGGCATGTGGTAGTCTGCAGCCCTCCTCAGATCGGCAGAGGGGGTGGAGCAGCAACCGAGACGGCTCGGAAGAGTGGGGTAATTGGCCGGATACAATTGGGGAGAAAACGGGGGAAAAAATCCAAAATATTATATGTATATATATATAAATTCTTGATCTGAAAATTTGTATGGGGTTTGTTTTTAGATCTGAGAAATACTTTAAATGCAGGTCTAAATGAACTTAAAGCTAAGGCCATGTATAGTATGATGGTTAAAATAATGAATACAGAGAAATTGCGTGGTGGAACTGATACATCCTAGAGAACCCAGCTGGGCTTGGGAGAGAAAGTAAAACCAGTCTGGAGGGTTTATACACACCACCATTAATGAAAAAAGCTGGTGATCTGCAGTGGGGGGTCTTGCATGGCATAGTGGTTGTCAATGCTTTTATTTCTGTGTCAAACCCTTTAGTGAGAACAACTGCCCCTATTGTGCCCAGAGAGAAATAGTATTCCATTGCGTTCTAGAATTTGCTAGACTTACGCCCCTGTTTCTGCTTCTAGAAAAAAAAATATAGATTCATCTGGAGAAAGCTTTTACAAACATACTTTTATTCTTGGTCTTAAATATAGCCAACGTTTAAAAATAAATGTCAACTCTTGGATTGCATTGCAGGACAGGCAAAAATGGCTATCCGTGTTAGCCGGGGGTCAGGGCGGGGGGGGGTCTGTAGAACGGGATGTTGAACTCTGGTTTAACCAGGATTTTCAAGACCAGGATAAGGGTAGATTTTAATTATTACAGAGCAATAAAGGATTTAGACAAACTCACAACCATGTGGTGTAATAGAGGGCTGCTGCGTTCAGCCACAGAGGATGAGCTGGTTTTTGCTGCAGAGCTCGGATCGGTTTTCCGTTGGTGGTTTTAGGTTTTGGGCTGTTGTTCGATGATTATTTTTGGGCACATTAGAGATGCATGTTAAGTACTAGTTTGTAAGTTTACAATTTGAATTAAATAAAGCACTTTTAAAATTCAAATTCTCTCTCTCTCTCACTCACTCTCTTTCTCTCTCAATTCTCTGCCTTCCCCTTCCTCTCTCTCTCTCATCCGCCTCACATGTTCACTCGAACTGTTGTCAGCTGCACCCAAGCCTATATCTTGCAGCGGTACAGAAATAGAGCTGGAGAGAGAGAGAGAGAGAGAAAGACACAGGAAGAAAGAGGAAGAGAACACGGTAGAAAGGATATGGGAGCAGATTTGAGTCCATGTTTATTCATGAAGCTTACTCCCCATGGGCTAACTTCCAGTGGAGCATATCTGGGTTTTTGTTGTTGCAACCTAAATGGTTGATCTAACTTGGTGCCCGCATGAACGTACAGGTGTGTGTGTGTGAGTGTGTGTGTGTATGCCAGTGTGTGTGAGTGTGTGTGCGTGTATGCCAGTGTGTGTGTGTGTGAGAGTGTGTGTGTGTATGTCAGTGTGTGTGCATATGTGTGTGTGTGTGTGAGTGTGTATATCAGTGTGTGTATGCCAGTGTGTGTGTGTGTGTGTGTGTGTGTGTGTGTGTGTGAGTGAGTGAGTGAGTGTGTGTGTGCGTATGTCATTGTGTGTGGGTGCGGGTGTGTGCGTGGGTGGGTGTGTGTGAATGGGTGTGAGTGTGTGTGTGTGTGTGTGTAGCTATATAAAAGCATGAAATACATGCCATGGTTCATAATGAGAGTTGGGGCTATTCATATATATATATGTACATGTGTTAAAGAGCACACAGCCATCTGTGTTCCAGTCTGAACTCGAGATGCATCACTCTGCAAAGCTGCTACGTTGTTGCTGAATGACCTAACTTACCTTCTATCCCTTCAAAACGTTTAACAATTTAACCTATATTGTGCCATCACTCATTCATTTCACTTTTCAAAACGCAGTAACTTTCATTTCAAATCCAACCAACTGTTCGTTTGTGTCAGAAGTTTGACGCACACGTCGGTGATAAAACGTTCGAGCCTCTCTAACGGGGAGAGACACGTCATTGGTTTCTGGGGTACGGGCGGTTTAATAAACTGCTCTGTTCTCCAGTTTGTCACACTGCACTGTGACTCGGCTTCGTGTCGCCTCATGTTATGAAACAAGCTGGATGTACACTTAGCTAATCATACCGCTGTATGACTCACTATGCTAGCTGCTGGTGAATTTGTCATGCACGCACACACACACACACACACACACACACACACACACACACACACACACACACACACACACACACACACACACACACACACACACACATCAGGAAAAGAGGTTGAGATGTTACATGTACAGAACAGACACAAGATGGCATTTCCAATAAATCCTTTAATGCAACTTTGAAGCGACTGATACAGTGTTACTTGTTAGCATACATAAAGAGCAACAAGTTAGTTTGACTTTGTTGTTAACAGACATGCACGCACTAGCGTAACCAGTGTGATAGATACAAAACATCAACGCTTTCATTGCGTTATTTTCTATTGTTAACTGAGCTGCATGTTTAACATCACATCAAAGTCAGAATCAGGTAACACAAACAAGTGTTCCCTAAAAAAGGTGTTTTCCTTTTTGGCGGTCAATTGAAGACAACAAGTGACCATGGCTGTATTCATCTTTGTTACATCCAAAATAGCTCTTCTATTTTCAACTTTTTTCCTAAAAAAATGGAGGAAAGGTCAACAGTTTTTGTTGTTGATTTTCTCCCCATTTGTATCTGGCCAATTACCCCACTCTTCCAAGTCGTCCAGGTCGCTCCTTCACCTCCTCTGCCGGCCCGGGGAGGGTTGCAGACTGCCATGTCTCCTCCAATACATGTTAAGTCACCAACTGCTTCTTTTCACCTGACAGTGAGGAGTTTCGCCAGGGGGACGTAGCGCATGGGAGGATCACGCTATTCCCCGCCTACCCCCCGAACAGGCGCCCCGACCGACCAGAGGAGGCACTCATGCAGCGACCAGGATACATACCCAAATCCACTTCCCACCTGCAGACATGGCCAATTGTGTCTGTAAGGAGCCCCGCGTTGGTAGGCGATGGCACAGATCGTTATGCTACCCGGACGCCCCGAGATCAAGAGGTTTTAACGTCCTTGATCTTTAACAAAATCCAGAGTTTTTCACAAGTTGACGTGCACAACTTCCTGTGCAGGTCTGCAGAAAGCTTTAGCCAATGCAGTTTTCAGCAGAAGCCACGTTAGCTCCTGCTAACTGTGAAGCCAGCAATAACATGCCCACTTTTCTAAAGAGGAACGAGTCGACATTTTGATATAATTTTGGTTTATTGGGGTTATCGCACCCCCACCAAAAAACTATCTACAGCCATGTGTCTGTTTTTCAGTGTGGTACTCCGGGTTTACATGCTCTCATCATCTCACAAACTCGTTAGTTAAAGTTGTGATTGTATCTGGAGCTGTGACCTTTTCACTCCAGGTTGATCCCCTCTGTGCTAAAATGAGGACGGTACCGGGGGAAACACTGTAAAAGTCTGGCTGGGGATGAAAATGTCTGCATCACAGTGGTCTAACATAGTGGGCTCGACCTTCTGCAGGGCCACGAGAGTGACTGAAAAGCTCCTTCTCATGTGCCGCCAGCTGAACTCCTCCAGCACACGAGTGGATTATAACCACGGTTGTTGCGGTTCATTTGAGGCCGTGTTTTAAAATCTAATACCAACTTACGCAGAGGGAGCCATGCTCAGGCGAGTGGGATAACACATCTATAAATGGAACAACTCGATCGCTCTCGAGTCCCAGCGAGTCCTCTCCTCTGTAGCGACACATCCCGCTCGACCCTTCTGCCGCTCATCGACATCTTGTTTCACAAATTCACAGCTTGACTCTGATTTCTGCCTCGTTGTACTCTCAACAAACACAATAGCCTTTTGTTTCGGTATGAGTGTGAGGGTATCTTTGTGTTCTGTGTGTGTGTGGGGGGGGCGGAGGGGAGGGGGGCTACATGTGAGATAACTACCTCAGTTTACAACAAGATGCTCTCCAGGTGTAGCAGCCTAAAACAGACTCAGACACACTTACGCATAAGCACTCATGCTCACGAGCGTGCGCGCGCGCACACACACACACACACACACACACACACACACACACAGAGCTGGAGTGTCTCATAAATCACAACAGAACTCGAACACGAGCCAGACTCTAAAGAAACCCCACGCTGGGTGAGACTTTACCCCCCGCCACCACCACCCCTCGAAATAACGGAAAAATAGTCTCTTGTTTCTTTTTTTTAGCTACTTCATTTAAATTAAGCAGACAGCAGTGGAGAGCCAGAGCCGGCAGCGGCGGTGGGAGGAAGGGGCAGTGAGACGGAAAGAGGAAAAACCAAGATAAACAGAGAAATATAGAAAGGGGAGAGACAAACAGAGAGAGAGAGAGAGAGAGAGAGAGAGAGAGAGAGAGAGAGAGAGAGAGAGAGAGAGAGAGAGAGAGAGAGTTAAAGAAAGGATCAAGGAAGAGAAATGGGAAGAGGGACGAGAACGAGGGAAAGAGAGCAGCAAGAACTGATGCGACAAAGAAAGAAAGAAAAGAGAAGGGAAGAGACAGGATGAAAGAGGGATGAAAGCAGGGTAACAGAAACGGGGTAACATGTGCAAGTCAAAATGGAGGGGAAAAGAGGAACAGAGCAAAGAAAGACACAAGTCGGTTGTAACAGAGAGAGGGAAACCAAAGCGGGGGGCGAGGGGGGAGGGGGGGTTAGAGAGAAATACAGATATGGGGGGAAAAGAGGAGGAGAAAAATGTCTCAGTCAAAGTGCTTTGGTCTTTTAATCTCATTAAGCTTCAAAGGAGAGGAAACAATTAGCTTTTCCATGTTAAATAAATATATATTACTTCACCCAATGGGACATTATACACACACAGATAACCACAGAAAGACTACTCGCACACGCACACGTGCACACACACACACACACACACACACACACACACACACACACACACAACAGAGCTGTGTTGCAATTGGTTTGAACATATTCTGCTGTCACGTTCAATCCAAGTCTCTCCATAAAGGCTTCCTGGGCTTACTTTAATAATAATAATAATCATCATCATCATCATTGCATTTATTTATCTAATTGGTTTCACATTATTATTATTATTATTATCTATTTTATTTTTTTTGGAGTTTTCCCCCTTTTTCTCCCCGATTATACTTCGCCAATTACCCTATTTTCTGAGCCGTCCCGGTCGCTGCTCCACCCCCTCTGCCAGCCCGGGGAGGGCTGCAGACTACCTACCTCATGCCTCCTCCCATACATGTGGAGTCGCCAGCCGCTTCTTTTCACCTGACAGCGAGGAGTTTCGCCAGGGGGACATAGCGCATGGGAGGATTGCGCTATTACCCCCAGTCCCCCCCGAACAGGCGCCCGACCGACCAGAGGAGGCGCTAGTGCGATGGCTACGACACACACCCACATCCAGCTTCCCACCCGCAGACACGGCCAATTGTGTCTGTCGGGATGCCCGACCAAGCCGGAGGTTAACGTGGGGATTCGAACCGACAATCCCCGTGTTGGTGGGCAACGTATAGACTGCTACGCTACCCAGACACCCCTGGTTTTCACATTCTTGATTACCCATTGCATCATTGTATCATTGCATCATTGCATCGTTGTATCATTGCATTATTGTATCATTGCATCGTTGTATCATTGCATCATTGCATCGCTGTATCATTGTATCATTGCATCGTTGTATCATTGTATCATTGCATTATTGTATCATTGCATCATTGTATCATTGTTACCATACTGCTTTTGATTACCTTGGGAAAAATACTGTAACCGCATCACTTTTATTTACTGATAATGGAATCTCATTATTCTGACTGATGTTAAGTTTTGAAGGAAAAAGAGTAACAGTTCATCACAGATTAAAGCTCTCTGATGTCCTCCTGTTGTTAAGGTTTGTAGAACGAACCCAATAGCGACAACACAAGACAAAGTAAAGCACCAACCTGGCAGGACTCGTAGAGGAGAGCCGGCCGGGCCTGGACAGAAGGGGGAGGCGCTTCAGGCGGAACTTGAGAATAGCTTCTTAAAAATGAAAAAACGTAAACTGCTCCTTTAAAGTCCGAAAGGGAAAAAACGTAAACTGCTCCTTTAAAGTCCGAAAGGGAAAAAAACACAAACTGCTCCTTTAAAGTCCGAAAGGGAAAAAAACACAAACTGCTCCTTTAAAGTCCGAAAGGGGAAAAAACACAAACTGCTCCTTTAAAGTCCGAAAGGGGAAAAAACACAAACTGCTCCTTTAAGGTAGAAGTCCAACCGAGTAATAAGATCCACAGTGAGAGAGGAGAAATTAGAATATCAAAAACTTGATCTCAACTAGAAAATCACGATGGGAAAATCCAATGGGGAAAACACAAAGAGAGTTCTTCTCCGAACAAGCTCTCAAGGAGAACTGACACAAGGGAATAATCAAACAAGCAAAAACACGGAGAATACTACAATCTGTACTCCACCGGGAGACACAGAAATGTCACAAAACTCGAGACGAAGAATTTACTCACGGGACTGTTCAGGACGAACTCGCGACGAGTTCTGGAAAGCAAACAAACTTATACTAGAGTGGTTAACGAGTAGGTAGGCTGCAGGTGTTTCAGACGCGCCCTTCCCCCGCTCTCATTGCTGGTTGCCAGGTTGGTCAACAGACTGAGCCCTAACAGTACCCCCCCCCCCTCTACGGGAGCCACCAGGCGACCTGCCAGGCTTGTCAGGGTGACGGCGATAGAACTCAGCGAGCAGACCAGGGTCCATGATGAGCTGGCGGGATACCCAGCTTCGTTCCTCCACCCCATAGCCCTCCCAGTCAACCAAATACTGGAACCCCCGTCCCCTGCGTCGGACGTCCATCAGCCGACGGACCTTCCACTGTGGATGCCCATCCACAATCTCAGGGGGAGGCGGAGCTGGGGCCGGAGGCATAAGGGGGCTCTCGGAGACAGGCTTTACTCGGGACGCATGAAAAACCGGATGGATCTTCATGGAGGCCGGGAGCTTAAGACGCACAACTGCAGGACTGGGTACTTCCTGGATCTCGAAGGGTCCAACGAACTGGGGATTCAGCTTCTTGGCAGAGGACTGAAGGGGGAGATCCTTGGTGGACAGCCAGACTCTCTGTCCGGGTTGGTAAGCTGGTGCTGTGGATCGGCGACGGTTAGCTCCTCGTCTGGCACGTTCCGTAGCACGGAGCAGCGCAGCCCTGGTGATCTCCCAGACACGACGACAGCGGTCCAGATGAGTCTGCACGGAGGGAACCTCCACTTCGGACTCCTGTGCAGAGAAGACGGGCGGCTGGTAACCCAGGGATGCCTCAAAGGGCGAGAGGCCGGTGGCGGAGCTGACCAGGGAGTTGACCGCATACTCGACCCAGGGGAGAAACTGACTCCAGGAGGTTGGCTTCTTGGCAGCGACGCAACGGAGAGCAGATTCCACACTCTGGTTCATCCTCTCAGTCTGTCCGTTAGTCTGCGGATGATATCCCGACGAAAGGCTGACCGAGGCGCCCAACCCCTTGCAGAAAGCACGCCACACACGGGAAACAAACTGGGGCCCTCTGTCTGACACAATGTCCTTGGGAAGTCCATGCAAACGGAAGACGTGGCTCATCAGGAGATCAGCGGTTTCTGAAGCAGAAGGAAGCTTAGGCAAAGCCACCAGGTGAACACCCTTGCTGAAGCGATCCACCACCGTCAGGATCACTGTGTTGCCCTGAGACGGAGGAAGTCCAGAGACAAAATCCAACGCCACATGGGACCAGGGCCGACTGGGAATAGGAAGGGGCTGCAGCAGACCAGCCGGTGCCTGGTGAGAGGCCTTGCTGCGGGCACAGATGGTGCAGGCCATGACGAACTCCTTGACGTCCCTCCTCATAGTGGGCCACCAGAACCGTCGAGCTATGAAAGTGAAAGTGCGGTGGACTCCAGGGTGGCAAGCGAGCTGACTGGTGTGGCCCCATTTGAGGACCCGAGACCTCACTGAGTCCGGAACAAACAGTCGGCGAGGCGGCACGTTGCTCGGGGCTGGACTGGAGCGCAAGGCGCGCTTGACCACCGTTTCAAGGCCCCAGGTCACCACGCCAACGACCTTGGTCTCAGGGAGGACGGGACTTGGCTCCACCGTTACAGGTTCCTTAAGGTGTTGACGAGACAGAGCATCTGCCTTGGTGTTGCGGGAGCCAGGACGATAAGACAGTGTGAAGTCGAACTGACTGAGGAAACTGGCCCACCGTGCCTGCCGACCATTGAGACGTTTGGTTGCCCGGATGAACGTCAGGTTCTTATGATCAGTCCAGATGGTAAATGGATGCTCTGCCCCCTCCAGCCAATGGCGCCATTCCTCAAGTGCAGCCACTACAGCGAGAAGCTCCCGATTACCAACATCGTAGTTCTCCTCGGCGGGAAGGAACCGGCGGGAGAAGAACGCGCAAGGATGAACCTTCTGGTCGGTCTCTGATCGTTGGGAGAGCACAGCCCCCAATCCGGTGTCCGAAGCGTCCACCTCAACTATGAACTGCCTCTTGGGATCGGGATGGAGTAGGACGGGGGCACTGGTGAACCTCTCCTTGAGCGACAGAAATGCAGAGCGAGCAGCTGGGGACCAGACGAACGGCTGAGAGGGGGAGGTTAGACGGGTGAGGGGTTCTGCTACAGAGCTGTAGTTTCGGACGAACCTCCTGTAAAAGTTCGCGAACCCGAGGAAGCTCTGCAGTTCCTTACGTGACTTAGGATCCGGCCATTCCACCACCGCTTTGATCTTGCGAGGATCAGCTCGAGTCTTGCCTCCCTCCACGATAAAACCTAAGTAGTCCACTGACTCAGAATGGAACAGGCATTTCTCAGCCTTGACGAACAGCCGGTTACGAAGGAGTCGTTCGAGAACCTGCCGCACGTGCTGGACATGCTCCTCGAGGGACCTGGAGAAGATGAGGATGTCATCAAGGTAGACGACAACGAATTGGTCGAGCATGTCGCGAAGGATGTCATTCATGAGTGCCTGGAACACCGCCGGGGCGTTGGTGAGGCCGAACGGCATTACCAGGTACTCATAATGACCACGGGGAGTCTTAAAGGCTGTCTTCCACTCGTCCCCTTTCCGGATCCGAACGAGATGGTAGGCGTTCCGGAGATCCAGCTTAGTGAAGACAGTCGCCTGGGTCAGGGGTTCGAGGGTGGAGCTCATCAGAGGCAGGGGGTATTTATTCTTGATGGTGATGTCGTTGAGTTGGCGATAATCAATGCAGGGTCGGAGACCACCATCCTTCTTCTTAACGAAAAAGAAACCAGCTGCCACCTGGGAGGATGAGGGTCGGATGAGCCCTGCCGCCAACGATTCTGAAATGTAATCGTCCATAGCAGCCTTCTCGGGAATGGAAAGGCTGTAAAGACGACTGCTAGGGAGAGAGGCCCCAGGACGGAGGTTGATAGCACAATCATATGGCCGATGCGGAGGGAGAGACTGAGCCCGCGTCTTGCTGAAGACCTCCCCGAGATCATGATACTCGGGAGGAACAGAGGAAAGATCGGGAGGAGGGGCAATCGGAACAGTCTGGACTGCTGGACCAGGTGCGGCCTGAAGACACCGGGCGTGACAGGAGGAGCTCCACTCCAAAATGTTACCAGACGACCAAGCAATGTGTGGCTCATGCTGAGCCAACCAGGGACGCCCCAAGATCACAGGAACTAAGGGAGACTGGATGACGAAGAACTGAAGGCTCTCCACATGGTTTCCAGCAATAGTGAGAGACACGGGACAGGACTGTCGGGTAACACTGGCCAGGCGGCGCTCATCCAGAGCAAAGGCCTCTATTGGCCTCTCCAATTCCTCACATGGAATGTTAGCTTGAGCAGCAAACGTAGAGTCCAAGAAACACCCATCAGCTCCCGAATCGATGAGTGCGCCTACAGTGAGCCGCTGGTCTGCCCAAGCCAGGGTAACGCTCACAAGATGGTTAGCCGGAGCAGGGTGGCGGGAACAGGAAAGACGGCTCACTAGGATCTCCCGGGGTCCCAGTGAGCCTAATCTTTTGGCCGCGTAGGACACTCGCTGATCCGGTGTCCCTTAAGACCGCAGTAAAGACAGAGACCTGCCTTGAACCGGGCCTCACGTTCAGCGGGAGTCAGTCGTGTACGCCCAAGCTGCATAGGTTCCTCCTCTGTCACTGTCTGGGAGGAGGAGAGGCTTGCCACAGGGGAAGTGGAGTGCGACGAAGAAGAGCCCCCTTCGGAAGCTCTGGATGGCTGAGAGGTAGAAACGGTTCCCCGTAGACCTCGCTCGCGCCTTCTCTCGCGGAGACGTCCATCGATGCGGATGGCAAGGCTGATAAGGTCGTCGAGAGAGGTAGGATCCTCCCGGGTGGCTAGCTGATCCTTGACGGCATCGCTGAGGCCCCTACGGAAGGTTACCCGAAGTGACTGGTCGTTCCAGCCACTCTCAGCTGCAGCCAGCCTGAACTCGACTGAGTAGTCAGTGACACTGCCACTGCCCTGCTGGATCCTGCTCAATCGGACACCCGGATCCTGACCGTACACTGGATGATGGAATACCTTCCGAAGCTCAGCCACAAAGTCATCGTAGGAAGAGCAGAAACTGGCCCCCATGGACCAGGAAGCAGTGGCCCACTGAGCAGCGCGGCCAGTCAGCAGGTTAGTCACGTAAGCAACTCTTGCAGCATCTGTGGTGAACCCCCTGGAATGGTGGGCGAAGACAAGCTCACACTGCATGATGAACGTGGCACAGGTCTCAAAGTTGCCATCAAAAGGCTTGGGATTGGAGATACTGGGCTCCCGGAAATCCGAAACATAAACGGTAGGATTGTCTAAGGCAACGGCTGCGGGCACTGCTGGAGGAGGGGCGGCCGGAACTGGTGGGACAGCTGGCTGGATGGTGATAGCCGCTGTGAGAGTTTGCAACTGCTTAAGAACCTCCTCTTGTTGGCTCGCGAGCGCCGCTTGCTGGGCCGAAAGAGAATCCACCGAAGCCTGGAGGGGTTGCACCTGAGCCCGGAGGCCCTGCATGGCAACAGCGGCCTCTTGTAGTTGCTGGCCGTGGGAGGCTGTAAGCTGAATCTGCTTATAGAGAGCAGCCTGGACAGGATTGGCGTCTAGGTTGTCTGGGTTCATAGTGAAGGCGAGTTCGTACTGTTAAGGTTTGTAGAACGAACCCAATAGCGAGTGAGACAAAGTAAAGCACCAACCTGGCAGGACTCGTAGAGGAGAGCCGGCCGGGCCTGGACAGAAGGGGGAGGCGCTTCAGGCGGAACTTGAGAATAGCTTCTTAAAAATGAAAAAACGTAAACTGCTCCTTTAAAGTCCGAAAGGGAAAAAACGTAAACTGCTCCTTTAAAGTCCGAAAGGGAAAAAAACACAAACTGCTCCTTTAAAGTCCGAAAGGGGAAAAAACACAAACTGCTCCTTTAAAGTCCGAAAGGGGAAAAAACACAAACTGCTCCTTTAAGGTAGAAGTCCAACCGAGTAATAAGATCCACAGTGAGAGAGGAGAAATTAGAATATCAAAAACTTGATCTCAACTAGAAAATCACGATGGGAAAATCCAATGGGGAAAACACAAAGAGAGTTCTTCTCCGAACAAGCTCTCAAGGAGAACTGACACAAGGGAATAATCAAACAAGCAAAAACACGGAGAATACTACAATCTGTACTCCACCGGGAGACACAGAAATGTCACAAAACTCGAGACGAAGAATTTACTCACGGGACTGTTCAGGACGAACTCGCGACGAGTTCTGGAAAGCAAACAAACTTATACTAGAGTGGTTAACGAGTAGGTAGGCTGCAGGTGTTTCAGACGCGCCCTTCCCCCGCTCTCATTGCTGGTTGCCAGGTTGGTCAACAGACCGAGCCCTAACACCTGTCACACAAACACATGTAAACTCACAAACACACTCTCAGAGTTTTACTTAAAATTAATTAGTCCACCATTCTGGAGATTAAAAAAACAAAGGTTCTAACAAAATAATCATTTTGATATGAGCTTAAGATCTTGAGATCTCATCTTGGGGTCTAAGAACAGGACGTTGTGTTGCTGTAAAGCCTCTTGAGGCAAATTTGTAATCTGCGATATTGGGCTATACAAATAACATTGACTTGACTTGATAGCAAAACCCAAGAGCACTATGGGAGTTGTAAGGAATCTGTTTATTTAAGAACACACACACACACACACACACACACACACCCACACACACACACACACACACACACACACACACACACACACACACACACACACACACACACACACACACACACACAGCATTCTGTCAGTGTGTGTCCATCCTACACCGGGACAGTGCTGGGGTCCAGCTGTTCGATGCTATCAGAGATGTGGGGGGGCATTAACAACGCCTTGTTTTGACTTCTAAAAGTGTGTTCTTGCTGGAGGAACCATATTAATGAAGCGAACCGAGGGGCCATTGGCTGAATATTAGCCTTAGCTTCTCATGTTGTTTTCAATTAAAGGAACAAAAAGGAACAAAGGCAGACGTGGTCTACTGGAGCACTTCTGGCTGGCGCTCCTGTCGGACGCTAATAAACAGCATGTGTTGAGATATCAGCAAGGTCATCTTCAAGTTCTTTAGCTGGGGGACACGTTCTAATGAACTAACTGGATGACCTACATATAGGGGTACGAGCTGGTCAACGGCAGCACTGCACATCTGGGCTTTCCATTCATAAATAACAAAAAGAGGTGACAATCCAGAAACACTTGTGATACTCATTCTCTACTCATTCTCATGCATTTACGTGTGTGTGTGTGTGTGTGTGTGTGTGTGTGTGTGTGTGTGTGTGTGTGTGTGTGTGTGTGTGTGTGTGTGTGTGTGTGTGTGCGTGCGTGCTCATCTATCTCAGCAGCTGTCATGTCTGCTGGGTGTTTAGCATTGAGGGAAAGCTTTCAAACAAGAACATCAATATTTAGAATATTGAACCCCCCTTTTCTCTCTATCTGTTACTGTTCTCTCAGCCACTGTTCTCTTCTCTCTCGGTCTCTCCGTGTCTGTCACACTCTCTCTCTATGCTACCTTTATTATCCTCTCTCCCCACCCCTTCCAGCTGACCTCAATCAAACTCCTATCTCTCTCTCTCCTCTCAATTTCTGCACTTCTTCATCGGCTTGAATTTTTTAACCATCGTTCATCTCCTCTGTACTTCTTTTTCATCACTTTGTATATGTCTCCGCTCCTCTCCGATATCTGTGACCCAGATAAGCCTCCTCGGCCAACCGACTAAAGAGTATTCAATCATACCTCACTAACAGGAGGAACAATGGGAGAGAGGCAGAGACAGAGAGAGAGTTAGAGCGAGAGAGAGAGAGAGAGAGAGAGAGAGAGAGAGAGAGAGAGAGAGAGAGAGAGAGAGAGAGAGAGAGAGAGAGAGAGAGAGAGAGAGAGAGTAAAGAGGGGAGAAAGGGAGGGAGAGAGACATACAGTACAGAATATGATAAGTGATGACCAGTCAGACCAGTTGGAGGCATTTTGGTGTGCACTCAGAGTAAAATATGGATCCTGAGCTCCATGAATCCATACCAATAGTGTCAGCTTGCACATGCAGGTTGTACCTTATGCTGCATTCCAAACAAGGTGGGATGGAGAAAGTCCCATCTTGATTTTTCCAACTTCTGACCACAGAGTGTTCCAGTCTGGAGCTTGGAAAGATGACATACCCATTGTTCCGAGTTGAACAGCTATGCTTGCTAACTAAGCTAACAGAAAGAAAGGTTTTGTGATTAACCCATGTGGTTACATACTTGTCTCTGCAAGCACAACAGGTTCTCTTTCGAACCTCGCTCAGTCTCTCACTATGGGAAGCACTCTAGCATGACCAATCAGGAAGCTCCAATGACACCACATCTGTCAATGATGACAGACCAATCACCTGAATAGCTGGGGTGAGGCCCTACCTCCCCATATAACCCCCTGCAGACCTTGCAGTCTCGCTTTCTTCCCCGTGAATATCATTTGAGCTCTTCAGCCATCCTGGGGCCTCATGTATCAACCGTTACTACGGGCAAATTTGTGTGTACACACCCCATGGATTTTTTTTAGCTCCCAAGTTTGTCTGACAGTCAGCAGCAAAGCATGATGGTTATTTTTAATTCCTTCCTCCTAACATCTATTGTCTATCCCTTGCAATGAGCAATCACCCAGGTCTGCAAAGACATCAGTGTTAGCCAATCGGTGTCTAAATTCAGGGGTTACCCAGGTTCTACACTGGTCTCTGAGACAAACTTCAGGGCTAAAAAATCCCATGGGTGTGGATGCACAAATTTTCCCATAGTACCGATTGATACATGAGGCCCATTATGTCCAGATTTTCACTTAAATTGCCGACTAGATGATTACCGAGCGTGGCTCTCTGCTATCAGGTTCAATAAAGACTTGTTGACTCAGGTGAGTGTTGTCCCGTTGTGGCAGATTTCTACCTGACTCTAACCACTTACGGAACAATCTAGCACATCGAGGTGAGCTGTGTGTCATTTTTTACTGCTGCTGCTAGCCATCAAGGTTTTAGCTAGCTATGGAAACCATCCTCTAATGGGAGTGCAGGTAGTGGCAAGGCTAGGAACGTCGAGCCCAACCCTATCCCAGCCCAGTTGAGGTTATAGGAATTTTTAACTGGGCTGGCTAAGGAGTGGCAAAGGACTTTCTGTGACTAATAATAATAACAACAATAATAATAACAATAATAATAATTATAATAATAATAAGCTGATTTCATGAAGGCTATACCTGAGTGTTCATAGTTTAGCGATGTGTCAGACTCAGATGAGGTAACGTTAGCTATCAGGCTGCAGTGCGTCTTTAGCTAACACATGAACATATTCACATTGCTGTTAGATATCCTTTCAGGCTATTTGTTAGATATGAGGTTGTGGCAAACTGTCTCAGGTTGTAGTCTTGATTGTACAAGTTACATATTGTAGCCTCATACAGTAGTCCTCATTCAACCTTTTTGGGCCCAAAAGTCAAACAAGAATCATTCAATCAAGCCTTACAATGAATTTGTTCTCCTCATTTAACCCATCCTATTGTATAGGAGCAGTGGGCAGCTGCAGCACCCGGGGACAAACTCCAGTTCTTCTATCTATTGCCTTGCTCAGGGGCACAGACAGGAGTATTAACCCTAACATACATGTCTTTTTGATGGTGGGAGGAAACAGGAGCACCCGAGGGAAACCCACGCAGACATGGGGAGAACATGCAAACTCCACACATAAAGAACTTGGGACAGCCTGGGGTTCGAATCCGGGAACTTCTTGCTGTGAGGCAAGTGTTAACCAATGGGCCAGAGTAACCAGCTTTCTGCATACGGGCCCCTTTTCACAGAAAGAAGGCTCTGACCCGCCAGCGCCTGTCACACTGGATGGTGGAGGCTATAATTATGACTTATGAGAGTCATGGACCGCAGCCCCCCAGAGAGCCTGTAGGCTTATTCCACCAGAGGTATGACCACCTCATGGGCCCTCTTCAGGGGCACTTCTGTGCATTACATCTGTGCTGCTGCTAGTTGGGCTTCTCCACACACATTTATTCGGTTTTACTGCCTGGTCGTAACGGTGCCTTCACTGGTGCACTCAGTCCTGAGTGTGGGTCCCACATGAACATATACCTTTATATATAACTATATGAATGGGTACATTAATATGGCATATAAACAAAGAGACTAGTAACTCAGGGAAAGGGGATGTGGTGCTGACTCTTGGTGAGCTGAGGTTTTGGGCTTCGGACCATGCAATTCGGGAGTGGGCTATAAATCTCATAGTGTGATACCAAGTAAGCTTCGAAGGACAACGTTACAAAGGTGACTTTCGGTTCTCTGAGAACTGAGTGAGGTATCACACTGCACTGCCCTCCTGGCATTGGGCACGTGGAAGAATTGTGCTTGAGAATTTTGTAGCTGAGGTCCAAAGGGGGGTATATGGGGAGGTGGTGCCTCACCCCAGCTCCTCAGATAAATGTTGTGTCATCATTAGTGTCATTGGAGCTTCCCGATTGGTCACGCCAAAGAGAGCACTTCCCATAGTGAGATGCTACCTCACTCACTTGTCAGAGAACTGAAAGTTATGTTAAGTGTTTTATTACCATGACATGAAGGAAATTCAATTCAACAACAATTTTAACAGCTTAAATTGATTTAAGATAATTTGTCAAATCTAACAATGTATTATACCCTGCGTGCCGCGATGTTCAGGTGATGCCATATAACCACCTCTCAATTAAGTCAGGGTTGTGGAATTATGAGTTTACAAGTTGGAAGTCTGACATCAAGTGGTGTCCCTTTGCATTTTTTTCTGGCAGCAAGGTGGAAATGTCGATTTTTTTGTTGTTGTCTGGAACGCAGTATTGATTTACTGTCATTCTCTACAACATCTCTCTTTTTCTTCCTCTCTCTGAATAGTTGCAGTGAGTGTGTGAATGGGGCTCAATAAGGATGTGAGTGCAAGTTACTTTTTGTACGTACACTGAGTATTTCTATTCTCTTCACATGATATTTACTGTGCAGAAATTTGGTGGTTATTTTTTTTCTTCAAAATAAGTTATGCTACATAAAAATAAGGGCGGCACGGTGGCGCAGTGGTTAGCGCGGTCACCTCACAGCAAGAAGGTTCTGGGTTCGAACCCCGGGGTTGTCCAACCTTGGGGGTCATCCCAGGTCGTCCTCTGTGTGGAGTTTGCATGTTCTCCCCGTGTCTGTGTGGGTTTCCTCCGGGTTCCTCCCACAGGCCAAAGACATGTCATCATCATCATCATCAGTTCGTAACCTATGGAGGTCGTAGGAGCACAGCTGATGCCTCAACAAGTCTCTTCCAGCGTTCCCTATCCATCGCAGCTCTCCCTGCCTCCACTACGCTCATCTGTAGCCATTCTCCGAAGTTGTTTACCCAGGTTTTTCTCGGTCTCCCTCTCTTCCTATTCCCTTCTACCAGGCCTTGCAGGATGTCCTTTGCAAATATCCTTTCTGTTCAGCAAACGCAAAGACATGCAGGTCAGGTGAATCGGTCATAATAAATTGTCCCTAGGTGTGAATGTGTGTGTGTGTCGGCCCTGTGATGGACTGGCGGCCTGTCCAGGGTGTCTCCCCACCTGCTGGCCATTGACTGCTGGGATGGGCTTCACCATCCCATGACCCTGGTCAGGATTAAGCAGCTTGGATAATGAATGGGCATAAAAACAATGGCATTGAAGATGTGTCACTCAGAAAGTGTTAACCGGTTACTGACTGACTGAAAATGGCAGCTATAGGGGCACCAGTGTTTGATCATCTAACAATCTGAAAATCTAAGTGTAAGAAAGCAGATTAATGGTGGCTGAAGCCGTAGGTTATGATCAAATCAGCCACCCTAATAACAATTGTTAGTATAAACATTCTTGAACGCTATAGAAAGTGGTCGTTATATAGGACCCCTTTAACAGCTGTCCTGCTTCAAGCCATCCTGAATATCTAAATTTGTTAAGTGTCCCAATGTTTTTGAAAAAAATTAATTTACGTGTTTATTTTTTAACGTTATTTATTTATTTATTTATTTATTTTAATGAGCATGAGGTGTGCCGTATGGTGGATTTATTAGTCATTGTAGGCTTTTGGCTGTCTCCCACAAACAAAGCGGCTCGAGTCAGGGTTCATATGGGTTTAGTGTTACATCTCGCTGCGCTTGTAAAGGCAGAAAAGTAACAAATGCTCGCTCCGTCTCGCAGGCAGAGCCCTGGTTACTGTCGTCTGTGGTTAGGTCAAGAATAGATTTTCCTAGCTTAATTACTCTATCTCTCGCTTTCACCTTCCAGCGCTGCAGCTGGTGGTGCTCTGCAGGCACAGGAGTGGTCGGTGTGTAGGAGTACACACACGTGTTTGTGGCAGTATCATTTTGTTGGGCTGTGGTGGCACATTTAAAGTCTGGGTGTTCCTGGTTAGGCTACACTAGATTTTGAATTTAGATCTTCAGAGAAAGAACTTGCATTTCTTATGAGTCTGAAATCCCCAACGGGGATTTCACTGGTGGTTAGATTTTAGGAGCTATCTACGCTAGCCCCAGTGACACAGAGCGAGGAGACTGCAATGCTGCTGTCTTATAGTGAGCGTTACTGAGGATCAATATATGGACATAAAGTTGAAAAAGGATAAAATTCCCCTTTAAATTAATAAAATTACTCTGTAGCGTTTCAACCCATACTGACTTTCTCTGCTTCAAGTAAACCCATGCAGTTGCTCGAGGTCAGATAATCCTCCCTTGGGTTATCTGATTGTCAATACTTTAAATCTACAATGCTGCACACTACAAAATATTGCGGGTGCAGGAGAGAGGGCTATAAAATGCTTGAAGAAGGTGAAGAACACTGCTTGGCGTTTCACTGCTAAGAAATACTGTGACATCTAGAGGTCAGGCCATTACAGAGAGGGTTAGTAACATGGTGGAGCAAAACAGGGATATGAGCATGCCAAGGAGGAACCACTGGGGCAGATATGCTGGATAACAATGATCCCGTTTACACTTGGTTTTAAAATGTGTTTTTTTTTTTTTGCGATCGGATCACAAGTGGGCAGTGCTAAATACAAGTGTAAATGACCACCAAAACTTTTTGTGAACCGGTTACTCAAACCCCTTGACGAGGTGGTCTGGGACGCATTTGACCACATATCTTTTGTAGTGTAAACACTAATGCGTCCTGATGCATCCCTGACAAGGACATAACAGGAAATCTTCCTCTTCTTCGGAGTAACAAAATCTGATCACAAGTGGTCAGCAGGACGCATTTGGAGACGCATGACAGACACAGGTGTAAACGGCCATGTGTCTCGCTGTCCACTTGAGATCCGATCACCAAAAACGCATTTTAAAACCAAGTGTAAACAGGGTTTATGACAAAGAAAGGAATACTGACACTATGAGGGAAGGCAGGAAAAGGTTTGGAGTTGCCAAACAGCTGCTTCTGAGTATGATCTGGAAGTGGGTGGGCAGTGGTGCTACGGGTATTACAGGAGATGAGAGGCTTTTCAGAGCACCCAGAATAAAAGATAAAGATCGCCTTGAGTGGGTATGGTACCGGAGCACAAGACCGAAAGAAAGGCTTGAATGAGTCACAACAGACAGGTGAAATCAGATTAGACTCCGGTGAAAGAATCTGCGGCAGGTAACAAGAGGGAATTGGATTCTACACTTTCATGGTGGTACAGTGTGGGGAGTGAGGATCGAGTTTTGAAACAGTGAAAAACCTGCAGTTTTGAGACAACAGCTCTAATCACTCTTCATGAGTTTAACTGGAAGGAAATGGTGGTATCTTTATTAGAGCAACAACTGTATGGACTCTAAGGAAGTCTTCGAAGAGAAGAAACTATACGTGCCTTAAGAGGATGCCGGTGTTGGAATTTCATAATTGCATTCGCTGTTTAAGTGTATTGTTTGTTTCATAGTCTCTCCCCAGATCCTTTTCTCTTTTTCAACACGTGACGCCAGATTGGGTAACTTGAATATTGCAGAAAGAGAGAATTTATAAGAGCTGATTAAACAGAGAAGTGGGCAGTTTTGACGTTAACAGAACTCAGAAGGGAATGGAAACTTAAAAAGTCCCTTTCCCACTATTTCTATTCGTGGAACAAGTTGTGAGGAGGCTGCTCCTGGTCGTCAGCTGATTTTCAGTAGTGCTTTTGTTCCTACATATGCTCCAGGTGCAAGAAAATGCCAGTAAAATCAGAGGAATTAAATTATTTATAGAAATTTCATTTGCTATATATTCCTCCATCCAGTGTGAGTACATAGGAGACTGAAGCAGGCATTTGGGGGAAGGAAAAGGAACCCACCTGGACAGATTGTCAGTCTACAAACACCTAATTCACTTGTTATATTAGTGTAAAGACAATAAATGGGGTGTGCAGCTGCTGCTTGACTGTTTATTTTGCCCAGTTATTTCACACTCTCCCTGTCTATATTCCTCCTTACAAACCAGACACACACACACGACATATATTCTTCAGATGTATGACGTTAGGACTTATCATATCATATGTGTTAGCATAGCAATAACATTTGCAGTAAAAAGCTAAATGATCAGCTTCCATTCAAGGATGGAGAAAGCAGTGTCTATAGAACCACTGCCAATAATAGCTGGGACTGAACAATATCTCACTAGTTGCTTGGCCCTTTTCTTTGTCAATCCCACCATCGGTAAACCTCTAACCACTGGTCTGTGAACATGGTCTAAGCTACCGGTGGACTTAGGGTTACGGAGGAAGGCTTGCTGGAGTTGGTGTTTTTATTCTAGTAGCTGCTTGATCACATCACAGTTTTCAACAAACCAGTCCTTGTGTTTTCTGGTTGTGGGCCCCAGGATCTCTGTAGGTATGCTGTAGATCAGCTCCCTGAGTGCCTTCCAGTCTGCCTCCATATTCTGGCTGTCAAGAGCGGTGGATTCCAGACGTTCTCCCAGCGTCTCTGCAAAAAAAATCTCCTTGATGCTTGTACCCTTCAGCTTGGTGATGTTCAGGCCCCTGGGAGCCTTCTTGTCTTGTGTGTGTCTTTTGGGTTGGAATGGTGAGCTTAGAGACAATTAGCCATTGGTCAGTAAAGTAATCGGCACCACACATGGACTTGGTCACACACACATCCTGCCTGTCCCTTTTCCTGATGAAGACATAGTTGATAAGATGCTAGTGCTGTGGGCGAGGCTGCATCCATGATGTCCTTTAATGGGTAGGGAGGTGGAACACAGCTTTAGTGATTAGAAGTTCATGCATGGCACAGGTCTGGAGAAGCAGCAGTCTGTTGCAGTTGCCCACTCCTCACTTCCCAATGACTCCCTCCCATGAGACGTTGTCAGAACCAACTCTGGCATTGAAGTTACCAAGGATGGATGATGAGCTTGTCTGCTATCGGAACAATGGCAATGACAGAGTTGAGATCTTCATAGCATTTGGCCTTCACATCGTTCAAGTTGGTCATGATTGGGGCATAGGCACTGATGATGGTGAGATGCCTTCCTCCAACTTGGGGGGGGGGGGTTCATGGTCATGAGCCTATCATTCACTCCCTTGGAAGTACAGCAAGCTTGCTGACAAGAGGCATCTTCACTGCGAAACCAACACCAGCTTTGTGTTGCTCTTTGCTTTTTTGCTTTCACAAAGCTTGTCTTCTCCTTCTAGCAGGGTTTCACTCAAGGCTGCAATGTCAGCGCTGTATCTGGCGAGTTCCTTGCCTATCAGAGCTGTTCTTCTTTGTGAACTGTCTGCATCATTTATGTCTAACAGTGTACACATGTTCCATGTACTGAGAGTGAGTGGAACAATACTTATCTTCTTTGACTTTCAACCACTGAAGTAGAGCCCCTGCCAACCGCACTAAGCTGGCTAGGGAAGGGTGGAACAGGCAATTTTTAGGGCACCATTTCTAGCCCCTTCCTTGAGCAACGGAGGTGAGCAGTGCATTCCTGAAGAAGGCTGCTCAGTTGCTCAGCCAACTCGACTGCTGCTCCATCAGTGAAGAATGACCCTATCGCCTGAGCCTCCTGTGTACAGGTCTGCAGCTACAGCTACCAGTGTATCCACACCTCCCGCTTCGTCTGTCACCACAGGACTTGGGTTGAAGGTAAGTGGATGAGATGGATGACAAGTGACCTGCACGATAACTTGATTTAAAGTGGGGAAGAGTTGCGTATCTCGTCGACCTTACTCTCAATCCAACCAACCAAAGTCCAGCAGCAGCACAGGGTCAAGACGGGAGGAAACGAATTTGGGTACAGTGGCTGACCATTGTGTTCTGTACGTGTCTCGTCAGGCTCTCTGTGTTTCATGACACATTCCTGGGAATTGCCTTTCTGACCATTGAACCATTTGATGGTTTCCTCCCCACAATCTGCCGAATCCAGACTTCACACTTGCTGAGGATCTAGTACCCAGCAACTTGCCAACCACACCTGCAGTGTGTTCACAAGCACATACTCCCAACTTGGATATCATTTTTACAGGGTGGGGTTGTTAGCCCAAGGCCTTGCCTAAAAAGGGAGTTTTGGGGTAACTTTTTGCCTAGCCACTATCCATCTGTCTGTCCACCAAGGTTGAACCTACCAGGAGTTTAGCTCTCCCAACAAATGTGCCGCCAGGGTCATTGTGGCATGCAAACCTTCCTACCACAATAAGGTAGATACCCACAGGATGGGCACAACCAAAGCTATGAGTATGGAGAGCAGAATTGAATGAAGACTTGAACAGTGTTCAAGGTGACTGTTTGAGCCCTGCGCAACATCTGTCTGAGCCAGACTGAGGAGCTTTCTAATTTTGTTTTTTAATGTCACATAGTGCCAAGTGACAAGCATGCCATTGCTCAGATGTTTTCTATTAAACAGGCCATTTTCAGAATCAGTAGCAGAATACTGATTTTCGTCATAGCCAAACAAAGCGGTATTCACAGGGGGGGTTCGAGAACAATGTTTGCCATGCTTTCTTTCATTCACATGTAGTACACGTGAATGTGTTGATGTTGTTGGAAATATCTCTGAGAAATGACTCAAATGAAGATTTGATTTTAGAAAAACAAGCTTTATCACACCTGTTCAGATCTGTCATTCTCTTCCTCCTTCTTGCCGCTTTCCCTGTTTTACCTCTCCTTGCCACTTTCTTTCTCTACAAAATAAATAAAGTTCAGTTTTCTAAACGTAATCTCTCTCTCTGTATCTTTAGCAAGTTCGAACCCTTTATTTCCCCAATCTCCGGATCTAAATAAGGCACCATCTGTTGTTTATCAAATCGCTGTCCTGAATTTAATTATTTACAATTACAAAAGATTTAGTGGCATACAGTCACCGCACACATTACACCAAGAAGTTATGGAAAGACGTTTCTAATCAAGATGTCAAACTGAGGGCTAGTCCTGAGATATTAGCATCCCCTGTTGAGCCTCCTGGAAGTGCAGCAGAAGCATCTCTCGTGGTGGTGGATGTGTATTTGTGTAGGGCAGTTCCTCGTTTGAAAAAAAAAATTCAATGACTGTCAACTACCACAGTTTTGCATGTGTGCACAAGCTATTCATAGTGTGTTTTAAAGATGAGCAATTATGTGTTATGCTCGCGCACCAGAACCTGACCCGTGTGGCAAAACCCAAGACAGACAGACACGAGATGACTTCAAAATCTACAAAGGGAGGTTTTATTGTGGGAGGGAAATGTATGGTGAAACAAAGGCATTCTGTTAGTGGGATGTGTGAATAAACTATGTGTGGTGTCCCGTGGTTTGCGTGTATAACTATGTGTGAGTGTTTTTAGCCAATGTGTGGTGCGGTATGTAAATGACCAGGAGGTGTTGAAAAAATGTGCGTGCACCTGGCGAGAAAGTCCAGTCCGTGATCCAAGAGGGGTTGTCCGAGAAAGTCCAGGTCCGAAAGGAGGGGTCCAGATAGAGGGACAAGGGGGGAGATCGCAGGAGAGGTCCGGGGAGAAACGTGAAGGTCGCTGGGGACGAGGGAGACGCGGGGAGCCGTGGAAATCGCGGAGGGAGAGTGTTGGGAGGAAACAGAGACACGAAGATAAGACACTGGGGAATAAACAGAATGCAAGGAACGCTGGAGGGCTTGTCAGAACTTTACCGCAGGGTTCAGTACGTCGAAGCACTGAGAGACGTTCTGGGAGGCTTCTTGTAGAAGGCTGCCTGATTGCCACAGGTGTGCCTGATGGATGATGGCAAACACCTGGTGCAGTGCAGCGCTCGTCTCCTCAGAGCGCGAGCCGAGCGCTCGGATGTTTCCGGCACGTCCGAGCTGGGGGAGTGGCTTGAACGTGCCGGGGAGGCAGCTCGGGGCGGTGTAATCACAACACTATGGGCTATTACATGAGCCCAACTGCCTTCTTTTTTATACTCATCAGTGTCTACACAGCACATTTTACTCCTGCGGATGACAATAGCATGCTTGTCTACGTAACAGAAACAGTGGCATCAAATTACATTAATTGTAATGGTACCAAATTAAATCCACTGAACTGGGATTGCACTCTAATTCATGGGGTATCAGCAGGGTAAGAAGTCTTCTGAGGGGATGAAATGCTCTTTGGCAACACTTGTCATATAGTGACTTGTATTGCACATTGAGCACACTTAATAATCAGAGAGATAGGGTGAGGAGCTCGGACATCCGGAGGGAGCTCGGAGTAGAGCCGTTGCTCCTTCGCATCGAAAGGAGCCAGTTGAGGTGGTTCGGGCATCTGATTAGGATGCCTCCTTGGCGCCTTCCTTTGGAGGTTTACTGGGCACAGTCAACTGGGAGGAGACCCTGTGGTAGACCCAGAACTCGCTGGAGGGACTACGTGTCCAATCTGGCCTGGGAATGCCTTGGAAGCCCCCAGGAGGAGTTGGAGGGTGTTGCTGGGGAGAGGGACGTCTGGAGCGCCCTACTTAGCTTGCTGCCACCACAACCCGACCCCGGAGAAATGGCTGACGATGAGATGAGATGAAATGAGATGAGATGAGATCAATGTCTTTATGCATGCTCATTATTATCTGGGTTCATCAATGAATTTCGAGCTACATTAAGAGGCAACTAGTGGGGCACGCAGGCAGTTTCAAGGTTTACATGGTAGAAGGACAATTTCAAGAAGACCTACCATGTCTTGGTAAATGACAGAGAGAGAGAGAGAGAGAGAGAGAGAGAGAGAGAGAGAGAGAGAGAGAGAGAGAGAGAGAGAGAGAGAGAGAGAGAGAGAGAGAGAGAGAGAGAGAGAGAGAGAGAGAGGAAAGAGAGAGGAGAGAACTAAGACAATATCTTTTAAATGTTTCCTTTGCCCGTTGGGATTCAAGTGGAGAAAGTCAAGTCTGAGAAAGCTCTCTCAATTTTTAACCACTTAGCCATTTCTCTTGGTGCTTATGTGTGTGTCTGTAAGTGTGTGCGTGTCTGTAAGCGCATCTGTGTGTGCGTGTGTGTGTGTGTGTGTGTGTGTGTGTGTGTGTGTGCGTGATGGAGGCCTGTTTTGATACTCAGTTCTCCTACATACCACTCATGAATGCCGGTCGGGGTACATCCAATATTGAACAGTCACACATATACATACACACCCAGACCCACACATACACGCCCACACACAATCGCGGAAGGAGAGAGATTGGACAGAGTGAGACAGAGGTGAATTTGGATCATCTTTTTATGACACACAAATCTGCACGCCTGTCCGTCCATTCATGCCCACAGCAGCCCTGGACATTAAGAATAAGAAAACATGGCAAATCAGATGGTATACTCACACTGCACATCTGCACCATTTCAACAGCTGCACAAGTTGCCAACATATGAAGCACGCAAATGAACATTTGGGCAAAAACCAGCATTGTGAAGTGTCTCATTAAAAAGGGCACCCAAACACAAGTCACCACTACATCACACCAAGAGAGCATCTAATTCAGTTAAGGAATCATGAAATGCGCACATGAAATGAAACGAAATTTTCCCCAGCCCACAGCAGTGCAACACAAAGATAAAAACACATATCCAAACTACAAGAACACATAATATATCCAAACTACAAAAAAACCACCACAAAAACTACAAAACTACATATCCAACATATCAACAAAAAAAATTCACTGTCCAAGACAGTGAATGCCAGGATGACTGTCGGAACTGCCAGTCTGCATGGGCTAGCAGTTAGCTTAGCCTGCCCCGCTTCCGCACCCTGTCAGA
>NC_079211.1:49340451-49382951 GCF_029633865.1 Lampris incognitus | reverse complement strand
CCCCCCAAACACATGCCCTGCCTGACCAGAGGAGGCGCTAGTGCAGTGACCAGGACACATACCCGCATCCGGCTTCCGATCCGCAGACACAGCCAATTGTGTCTGTAGGGACGCCCGACCAAGTCGGTGGTAAGACTAGGATTCAAACCAGCGATTCCTGTGTTGGTAGGCAACAGAATAGACCGCCATGCCACCCAGATTCCCGACATGCCCTTTCAGATGTTCAGAAGAGGCTGGCAGCCAGTGTGCGAGTCAGGTATAAACCATGTTGACACTGCAGCCCAGACAACACAACACACTTGTGTTTGTCACGACAAACCTTGTTTTCACTGGACCATTCAGTCCCACCACACAGGTCAAAGGTGATGAAGAGGATGATGACGAAGATGATGGCAGGTGAAAGGTACAGAGAGGGGAGTCAAGCCATTTGTCCCACTCAGTTTGACCATAACCACGTTATTCCAGTGGATGGGAACATGATGTAGTCTGCACTGTGAGCCAGAAACCAGAGAATACTACATGTGTGTGTGTGTGTGTGTGTGTGTGTGTGTGTGTGTGTGTGTGTGTGTGTGTGTGTGTGTGTGTGTGTATGTGTGTCGGTACTCTTGTCACATCTTTCCTTCCCTCGTTGTTGACTCGGGGAAGGAAGGGCCCGTAGCATTTGGCTGATGGAGACGAGAGCGGAGGCTGTTTTCAGAGCATCAGCTGCCGGAGGTGGAGTATATCTGCACTTTACTGAGAGAGCATCCGAGCTCTCAGAGGTTTTCTTTTTCTTCCTACTGGCCATAGAAAAAGGACAGCCGAAGGAAAACACCAGATGTGCTCGGTGCATGCAGGATGTGACACGGGTGTGGTGTGAAGATGCCAATATTTACACCGACCGTCTCCGCCATGTGAACCAGGTGGCTTTGACTCGTGTTGTCCATATGAGCCATACAGCTGCAACTCATCCATCGCTTCAACCTTTACCATCTTCTTCTATTTACTCCTTGTTCCTCTCCTCACACCTCTCTCTCTCGTCTTTTTCTACCACCTCTTCCACCTTCATCACCACTTCCATGATGTGGACCTCCTCCTCCTCACCTCATTCCTCCTTTTCACTCCTCTTTCTTCCTTGTGCCGTCCTTTAACCCTCTTTTTCTCAAAGGACATTTTGTCTATTACAGCTCTCTCTCACTCACTCTTTCTCTGTCTCGCTATCTCTCGCTCTCCTTCCCTGTCTCTCACTCTGTCTCTCTGTCTATCTCTCTTGCTCTGTCTCTATCTCTCTCATTTTATTGGTTCTCTGTCTCGCTCAGTAGTTCATGTTTTTTTGTCCTCACAAGAGAGGAGGCAAAAGGAAGACTTCTTAACTTAACAAACTTTAATTGCATTCAGCTCTGCTCTTAACTTGCCTGCAGACCGTGAAATACACACATTAATTAACATGGGAAATATAAAGTGTTTAAAGCAGGGCCCTCTTCCATCCTTTTTTTACTCCTGGATTTACAATTTAGGAGATTTCAGTTCTCACCTTATGACCCATGCTCATTAAAAGCAGTTTTTTTATCCTTGTTATTTGGAGACAGAGCCCAAACAACCACACCAGACTGGTTTTGGTCATCAGTCCCAGTTAAAGATTAACCTGGTCATCTTATCCAGCGTTTTCATGGGCTTAATACCACGGTGTGTTTATGGATGCCCCATCAGTCATCCTCAACATCAGCCTAATCCCTAATTATTACTGTGGAACAGTAATAATCTATGCTGAATGGTACTAGCGGTCACTTGGGGTCAAGTATGACCGTTCTCCCTCTGGGTCCCTCTGGGTCTTCAGGTGGGCGTAGAGGTCGATCCCGGAGCCACATAATGGGAGGAGGCCTGTGTATGACAGCTTTTTTACATGGAGTGGCTGATGCGTCAGCAGCCACCACACAGTCCTTAGCAGGGGGTGGCCAGAGTCCAATTGAATGGAGTAACACACCAAGAGTGAGGACCACCCTCTGTCGCAGCCTTCATTCACCTTCACTGCTGTTGTGACCTGGAGACATCTTCCACCTGTTCCACCGTTGAAGTCTTTGCTGGACTGCGCTTCATCTGGAACCTCCCTCTTGACCTATGCACCTTGGGTGTCCTTACCAGGAGCCAAACTCTGGATGTCATAGCTCTTGGGATTATTAGTACATGCAAGCTTCTCCACCACGACAAGGTGGCGATCGAGAAGTATAGGACATTAGTATCCTGTAGATGAGTCAAATCTATAACAACTTTCTGGTGTGTTGATTTTACAATTGCAAATTTGTATTTCTTCAGTCAATCACTCACTCAATCAATTCATCCATCTATCCATCTATCTATCCATCCATCCCTCCAGTGTTCCGTGTCACTACTGTTTTAGCAGTCTAGAATGGAAGCACTTCAGTTTGCCATGGCTTGACTGACTGCTTTGAAAGCGATATTAAAAATGATTTGGAATGACTTCGTACATATCAGGTGGTCTTACACAGCAATGACTGAATGGTCCATTTCTCTCCCTCTGGCAGTTTATCTCACTTTCGCTTATGCATTTCTGACTTCATCACTCTGTCACTGTCTCTCTCTCTATGCCAGTAGAGGCACATTTAATGCCTTTTCTCTGCTGACGATTTCAACATCAAAATAATACATTAGTAGGATGCTTAGGTGACATAGCTGACTAATACACTAGCGTCCCACCACTGAGGTTTAATAATGAATCCCAGTCTTTGTTGGATTGCACATCATCTGGAACCTTCCGCTTGACCTGTCCACCTTGGGTGACCCTACCAGGAGCTAAGCTCTGGACGGCATAGCTCTTGGGATCATTGGTACACGCAAACTTCTCCAGATTGGCAAGGTGGCAATCTGGGAGAAGAAGGTGGTGACCCAGGAGAAGAAGGTGATTCAGAAGAAGAAGGTGGTGATCCAGGAGAAGAAGTTGGTGATCCAGGAGAAGAGAAGGTGGTGATCCAGCAGAAGATAAGGAGGTGATCCAGGAGAAGAAGCTGGTGATACAGAAGAAGAGAAGGTGGTGATCCAGAAGAAGAAGTTGGTGATCCAGGAGAAGAGAAGGTGGTGATCCAGAAGAAGAAGGTGGTGATCCAGGAGCAGAGAAGAAGGTGATCCAGGGGAACAGAATGGCACCACACGTTTAACCAGCTATGCCACTTTGCTTAGCGTTTGGATTGGCCTCATTGACGTCCCTACAGCCTGATCATCCTATGTCATGGCTTGGCTCTACCCTTTGATTTTTCTATTTTGAAAAAGCAGTTCGATCTGTTGCTCTTGCATCCAAATCTAAAATGTTGTCTTGTTGCCCCTATGCTGTGCTATGTAAGTCACGCTCCTCTCTCAATGTATGCACAATCAATACAATCTGCCCAAGGGGACTTTCACAGTTATTGTCTAATCAATAACACCATTCACGTCGCAGTTACTTAAAAATCCATACCTCATTCCGATCACAGTGATCAGTTAATCTGTGCAGTTCATATTCTCATCAACTATGCGTATGATTGCTGGAGATGGGAATCATCTTCAGATGGTGTTGAACAAACCCGCCGCGTCAATACGTGATGTACAGCAGTGTATCAGTCTCTATACAGACAAAAGCTGACGTACAAGGGTTGCTCAGTTGTTAATGTGTTTTTTCATATGCAACGGCTGTTCATGTGCCTGATTATTGTGTTAATGCCTGTATGTTTGTGAGGGGAACAACACAACATATGTCAGTGCTGCACGGAATGATGACGAAATGATGTTTGCCCAGCCCACAGCAGTGTGACACTAAAGACAAAAACACACATTTTCCAAAAACGACACCACCAAAAACATACAAAAACAGAGAGAACAGAAAAAAAACAAACAGTTAACAGCACAGTTCACTCAGCACAACACAGTCCAAAAATTGCACTGTTCAGAGAACGAACGCCAGCCAGGATGACTGTCAGAACTGCCGGTCTGCATGGGCTAGCAGTTAGCTTAACCTGCCCCGTTTCCACGTCATCTCAGACCCCCCTTGGTGTTATCTCCTCGGCACAGCTCAGGCAGGGCCGTAGTCCCTGGGCCCACCAGACGCAGGAGACCAGGCTCCCCCAGCCGATCCAATGCCAGCTCTCCCAGCCAGACACCCTCGACTCACCTCCCTGCACTCCACATGACCACACCAAAACACAGTCAAGGCTAGGCGAGGCCGCCGCTAGATCGCCTTCGGTGTTATTGGAAATGCCAGTCTGCATGGGCTAGCAGTTAGCTTAGCCTGCCCTGCTTCCACATCCTGTCAGACTGCCCTCAGTGTTACCTCGTTGGTAGCAGATCCAGGCAGGGCTGTGGTCCCTGGGCCCACAGGATGCAGCAGACCAAGCTCTCCCAGCCGATCCAGCACCAGCTCTCCAGCCGTCAAACGAAGACAAAGAAACTTAGACGCAGACGTGGACAAAGACACCGAATGGCCAGAATTTTGCACCCTTCTAATTAATTTACTTGCTGACTAAATTCAATATTAGTGAGTAGATATTCTCTAAAAGACATTTTGCAAAATAATTTTCATTTCATTATTCAATAATATAAAGTTATGTAATTTGTATTCCTTGTGTTGTTTTGGTGCTTTGTCCCACCAAACTTACTTGGCCAATGATGAAAGATTAGAAAAATAAATAAATTATAAAAAAAAAGATTAGAGAAGTAAAATTGGTTAGTCCTTGACGGGAACATTGGGGTAATGAAAGTGTCACAGCATTTGTTTGGAATAAAACGTGGGGGATTAAATGGCAGGAGAGTAGAGAAGCAAGTCAGTATGACCTTTACCTTTGTAACTATGTACTAGCGTGAAGCATGAGTCTTACATTATCCTCCCCTCTGCTTCACACACTCTCCTCTGAGAAAGTAGAGGAGACTGACTGAAAACACACACGCATGCCCAGGCCTAAACAAACAGACAGGCCAGCTAAGTGGGTTTAGGCCATGCTGGGTCAGTGCAGCAAAGCAAGGCTAATGCATCCAGATAGTATATGTTTGTATGTATGCATGCGTGTGTGTGTGTGTGTGTGTGTGTGTGTGTGTGTGTGTTCTCTATATCACAGCATTCCTCTCTATAAGTCAGTGTATGCATAGCATAGCTCAGGGGCTTGTGTGATCTTGACCTGAACCACAGGTGTCATTTGGGCGTGTGTATAGCTCATAGCTGCTGTGAGTGATGCAATGATAGGTTGTGTGTGTGTGTGCGTGTTTTTGTCCACCGGGTAGACACAACATTAGTCTCACCCCTTCTGCACAACCCACGTCTCATTTGCTTCAAGGCTAAATACACACCCATATTAACCCGAGTCTCCAGGAATCAATAGCTCCCATTCACAGCTGAAGTGGCTGTAATAGGTGTAGAAAATCTAATGATTAAAACCAATGTAATGGGGAGCGTCATGGTAGCGTAGCGGTCTATTGTGTTGCCTACCAACACAGGGATCGGCGGTTCGAATCCCAGTATTCCCTCCGGCTTGGTCGGGCATCCCTACAGACACAACTGGCCGTGTCTGCGGGTGGGAAGCCGGATGTGGGTATGTGTGCTGGTCACTGCACTAGCGCCTCCTCTGGTCAGTCGGGGTGCCTGTTCAGGGGGGAGGGGGAACTGGGGGGAATAGCGTGATCCTCCAAAGCGCTACGTCCCCCTGGTGAAACCTCTCACTGTCAGGTGAAAAGAAGCAGCTGTAGACTCCACATGTATTGGAGGAGGCATGTGGTAGTCTACAGCCCTCCCCGGATCAGCAGAGGGGGTGGAGCAGTGACCGGGACGGCTCGGAAGAGTGGGGTAGTTTGAAGGGATACAATTGGGGAGAAAAAGGGGGAGGAAAAAAATCAATGTAATAGGACTAATACTATATCTGTTGTTTATATTGATTGTAGGTTTATACTTATATGTTTTAAGTAGAGAGAACGCCAAACCCAATAAAAGGATAAAATTATAAAAAATAATATTCATGCATCAGCTCAAGCTTCACTCCAAAGCAAATCTAGATGGTATATTTGAAAAACGCTGATGCTAGAACACATCTACCACCTAAAACAAGACACATGGAAGAGGTGACGCCTTACCATGCACACACTGCTTTATTAAGAAGCTAACCAGGCTAAATCCACTGTCAGGAATAACTAAACCGTTTACTGGGCTGTTACAACACCACTGGGATGCAGAGAATATGAGGCGAACGGGGAAGCACGGATTTAAACGGAGATGTGGTCGGTAGACACCCGGGAAAAGAAGATATCCAGGAGAAGAAGACACCTGGGAGAAGATACCCGGGAAAAGAAGATACCCAGGGGGAGAAGATAGCTGGGCGAAGAAGACAGCTAGGAGAAGAAGATACCCGGGAGAAGAAGATAGCTGGGAGAAGAAGATAGCCGGGAGAAGAAGATAACTGGGAGAAGAAGATACCTGGGAGAAGAAGACAGCTGGGAGAAGAAGATACACTCACCGGCCACTTTATTAGGCACACCCGTCCAACTGCTCGTTAACGCAAATTTCTAATCAGCCAATCACATGGCAGCAACTCAATGCATTTAGGCATGTAGACATGGTCAAGACGATCTGCTGCAGTTCAAACCGAGCATCAGAATGGGGAAGAAAGGTGATTTAAGTGACTTTGAACGTGGCATGGTTGTTGGTGCCAGACGGGCTGGTCTGAGCATTTCAGAAACTCCTGATCTACTGAGATTTTCACGCACAACCATCCCTATGGTTTACAGAGAATGATCCGAAAAAGAGAAAATATCCAGTGAGTGGCAGTTCTGTGGGCGAAAATGCCTTGTTGATGCCAGAGGTCAGAGGAGAATGGCCAGACTGGTTCGAGCTGATAGAAAGGCAACAGTAACTCAAATAACCACTCATTACAACCGAGGTATGCAGAAGAGCATCTCTGAACGCACAGCACGTTGAACCTTGAGGCAGATGGGCTACAGCAGCAGAAGACCACACCGGGTGCCACTCCTGTCAGCTAAGAACAGGAAACTGAGGCTACAATTCGCACAGGCTCACCAAAATTGGACAGTAGAAGATTGGAAAAACGTTGCCTGGTCTGATGAGTCTCGATTTCTGCTGCGACATTCGGATGGTAGGGTCAGAATTTGGCGTCAACAACATGAAAGCATGGATCCATCCTGCCTTGTATCAACGGTTCAGGCTGCTGGTGGTGGTGGTGTAATGGTGTGGGGGATATTTTCTTGGCACACTTTGGGCCCCTTAGTACCAATTGAGCATCGTGTCAACGCCACAGCCTACCTGAGTATTGTTGCTGATCATGTCCATCCCTTTATGACCACAGTGTTCCCATCTTCTGATGGCTACTTCCAGCAGGATAACGCGCCGTGTCATAAAGCTCGAATCATCTCAGACTGGTTTCTTGAACATGACAATGAGTTCACTGTACTCAAATCGCCTCCACAGTCACCAGATCTCAATCCAATAGAGCACCTTTGGGATGTGGTGGACCGGGAGATTCGCATCATGGATGTGCAGCCGACAAATCTGCAGCAACTGCGTGATGCTATCATGTCAATATGGACCAAACTCTCTGAGGAATGTTTCCAGTACCTTGTTGAATCTATGCCACGAAGGATTAAGGCAGTTCTGAAGGCAAAAGGGGGTCCAACCCGGTACTAGCAAGGTGTACCTAATAAAGTGGCCAGTGAGTGTATATGCAAACAGTGGCTCAATGGCCAGGGAGTACAACATTCCAGACAAAGAACATCCCTGCCTGATTCCCCTTTGAACCTTAAAAGAAGCACTCATACCACTATTAATTTTAAGTACACTCTCAACGTCACTGTACAAAACCTTGATCGTAGCTATAAAACCTGGGCTCAGACCGAACGCTTTCATGGTTTGCCACAAATGCTGGTGTTCAACCCGGTCAAAAGCCTTTCGCTGATCTATGGAAATAAGACCAGTTTCAACTCCCAATGAACTAGAGATGTCCAAAACATCCCTAATTAATGTTATGTTGTCAGTGATCAGCCTACCGGGCACACAGTAAGTCTGGTCAACATGGATGACCTCCTCCATCACTTTTCTCAGTCTGTTTGCTAACACTTTAGAAAAGATCTTGTAATCAGTGCAGAGCAGGGACACTGGCTGCCAGTTCTTAATGTCCTGCAAATCCCCTTTCTTCGGCAAGAGAGTAATGACGGCCCTTCTGCAACTCTGAGGCAACCGCCCCTCAGTTGCACTGTTCCTCAGGACAGTCAACAAATCCCGTCTGAGCACCGGCCAAAAAGAATTATAGAAGTCAACAGGTAAACCATCTATACCAGGTGCCTTGCCACTTTCCAGAATTTGCAGGGCATCATGAAGTTCTTCAGGGGACAGTTGTGCCTCGAGATCTGTATTGAGTGCTTCCTCAACCTTTTTTAGCCCATCATAAAATGATTCAGCCCCCAGCACATACTGCCTGAATTCACTCTTATAGAGATCACTGTAAAACTCTGCTGCATATTTCAGAATCTCAGAAAAATCTGATAGCTGCACACCAGTGTTAGTACGCAGAGAGTGAATGGTTTTCTCTGCCCATTCTTGCGCTCTAGACTAAAGAAAAAGTGAGAAGGAGCATCCAAATGTGTGACGTTCAGAAAGCATAGGCGGACCAGTGCCCCCTGTGCTGTAATACTCAGCAGGCTAGCCAAAGCAGACTTTCTGGATTTGAGAGCCTCTACATGGCCTGTCTTCTGTAGAATCTGCCAAATTCTGTAGGTCCACCATTTCATCCTCTCATAGTCTCTGGTGACATTGCCAAAGTCCCACCATTGCTGTAGAGAACTAAATTCAGACCTTCAGCTTCTATGTTGGCTCCAGAAAAATTTAAAAGCATCGCTAAAGTTGTTATCATTTAGGAGGCCTGTGTTAAAATGCCAGAAAGCACTATTTGTTTTAACACTCCGTATGAAACCGAGAACTGTACCAGAGAGTGGTCAGAGAAACAAACTGGAAGTATGTTACATTGTTTAAACACATTAAAATGTTTAAAACAATAAAACCGATCAAGCCGTGCCATGGATAGTGCACTATATTTTAAATGTGTCCATGTACACTGCCTTTGAGTCCCATAAAAAGCTCTCCAAACATCTTTGAGTTCACATGAATTAACCAAGCGTGTGAGCCGACTAAGAGATGCAGTATGTGGTTCCTGTCCAGCTTGCAATTCTTTGTACAGTTCAAGTCCCCTCCCAGAAATAAATACTCCTCAATGTCACATTTACTAATAACATCAGATAGCACATCCAAAGAAACGAATCTTTTGGGGCCAAGGGTTGGACCATAAACATTTAAAAAAACTAGTTTTACTTTTTCATAATGTGCTCTTATTTTCAGTAGCCGGCCTTCGACTACTTCCTCTACCTCAAGGGAGCATAGCAAAAAATCTCTTGAGAAAAGAATCCCGACCCCACCACTAATATTTGATTTATGACTGAGAATCAATTTTCCAGTCCAATCCCTCTTCCATTCAATTTCATTATCTGCTGTGCGATGTGTTTCTTGCACAAGTAAAACATCTATTTTCTTCAGCTCAACCAGTTTAAAAATAGCAGCTCTTTTCATGTCATCTCTTGGTCCATTCAGATTTAAAGTGCCTAATGTTATATCACACATGAGGAGAGTGGGGCTGAACTGTGCCAGAAACAAGCTTACATGGACCAAAAAGATAAAACACCCAAACTTGTCTTAAACATTATCATGAAGTTGCAATTTTACTTTCTGTACAAGTTTTTTCAGTCTGAAGACTTCCTGCTCAGTAAATGTGTTCACCTCCAAGTCCCCTGTGTTTTTCATAAAGCATTTAACTGAGTCAATAAATAGCTGCAAGTCTGGAAAGTAATTTTCCACCTTGACTGCCCTCAAACCCTTGGTAACCTGCAAAAACGTCCTGATTTTCAGAAAGGCATAGCTCCCTTCTGTGTCCACCTGTGTATGAGGAGAGGAACCTAACTCACAGTCACTTTCGTCCGTGTTGTCATCAGACAAAGAGGAGGATGGCTTTTTATCTTTTGAAGAACCTCTTCGCTTTTAAATTTTCCTGTCCACCTTCAGTCGGCTTCCTTTTAATTGACTTTTTTGATTTTATTTCATCATCCAACATAATCTCTGCCTCTTCCTCGAGTACAGACTCTGCCACTCTAATAGCAGTCTGCTGTATTTGCGTCCTCCGACCACAATTCATATCTCGCCCAGCAAATTTGCTATGATCCCTGCTCTCACGGTTTTCATTTTCCATTTTATTCTGTTCAACCTCCCCAACCTGCTCAACCTGGCCATCAGTTTTGACCTGCCCAAGTTCTGTTACCTTCTCAGTGTGCTCAACGTTTTTAAAATGCTCAACCTGCACATCTCCTTCTCCTGCCTGCTCAGTCTGTCCATTTTCCTTATGTCCCCCAGCCTCGGCCTTTCTGTGTCCCCACCTGGTCTATTTCTCCTGCCCCTCGCTTCCCAGCCTCCTGTCTGCCCTGTAGCGACTCGGCAGCGCCATCTCCAGCTGGAGATGTGCCGCTCGCGGCGGCATCAGGGGACGATGGTGGCCCTTGAGGCTCAGACCGACCCTCACTCCTTTCGGGACAAGACCTTACTAAATGCCCCTCTGACCCAGAGCCTAAACATTTCATCATACCGGATGTAACAAATACAATATAGTCAAACTGGCTTTTTTTAAATTTCACATTTTATAGGCCTTAACCCGGTGAGAGTAGGGTGCAGGTTGAGGAGAGCCTGGAGAGTTGGCGGTATGCACAGGAGAGAAGAGGAATGAAAGTCAGTAAGAGCAAGACGGAATACCTATGTGTGAATGAGAGGGAGGACAGTGGAATGGTGAGGATGCAAGGAGTGGAGGTGATGAAGACGTTTAAATACTTGGGGTCAATGGTCCAAAGTAACGGGAAGTGCAGAAGAGAGGTGAAGAAGTGAGTGCAGGCAGGGTGGAGTGGGTGGAGAAGAGTGTCAGGAGTGATTTGTGACAGAAGGGTACCAGCAAGAGCTAAAGGGATGGTTTACAAGATGGCTGTGGGACCAGGAGACAGTGATGACACTGACGAAAAGACAGGAGGTGGAGCTGGAGGTGGCAAAGTTGAAGATGATAAGATTTTCACCGGGAGTGACGAAGAAGGACAGGATTAGGAATGAGCATATTAGAGGGACCACTCAGGTTGGAGGGTTTGGAGACAAAGCAAGAGAGGCAAGATGGAGATGGCTTGGACATGTGTGGAGGAGAGATGCTGGGTATATCGGGAGAAGGATGCTGAATATGCAGCTGCTAGGAAAGAGGGCAAGAGGAAGGTCTAAGAGGAGGTTTATGGATGTGGTGAGGGAAGACATGCAGGTGGCTGGTGGGTGACAGGAAGATGTAGAGGACAGGAAGAGATGGAAACAGAGATCCGCTGTGGTGACCCCTAACAGGAGCAGCTAGCAATATGTGTTTTCTGTTTTGTTTTTCGGGTAATATTTTCACTTTTTCAATTTTGCTATTCAAGTTCGACCATGTCTCTCTGAAGTTTAAATTGTTTAAAAAGAGTATTATAGCTGTTAAAATGTTAATTTTGGTGTCAGTTGTTTCTTAACAGACATACTAACATATGTAATGCATCAATATCTCAACTGGGTATTCATCTTGACGGAATATAGAGTTTAAAAACCGGCCGTCATTTTGACTGTCAATGGTCGTTTTAGGCAGATTTTATCACAACTTTTTTTTTGTGCAACTGATCTAAAAACTCATTTTATGCAAATATATGCAATTTTAGGGGCATTCGGGGAGCGGCAGGTATGTATCTTTTTTTCTCTCTCTCACAAAGTTATTAAACTTTGAAAATCCAAAAGAGTCAAAATGGCGGCCTTGGTCCTTCTCCATTAACTTTAATGGGCCTTCCAGTGCTCCTTTGTGTGTGTGTGTGTGTGTGTGTGTGTGTGTGTGTGTGTGTGTGTGTGTGTGTATGTGTGTTTGAAGCATTTTGTTTTGTTAACCAAACAAGTTTGCACTTAGGAGTAATTTCATTCAATGGGATGCTTGATAACACAACGGACACAGAATATAAAAGTAAACATCAAAAACTAAGAGTATCTCAGAACAACTGGAAGATGATATGTTGCGAGCTAAGATCGCATAAGGTATCTGGAAATAACAAGAGTCCTATTCAAACTCGAGTAGTTTTGTTGGGGGAGGTCCTGTAATTACATCAAAGAAGGTTGAATCAGTTCATCTGGATACAATGTTTATCAAACACTGTATCCAGATGAACTGATTCAACCTTCTTTGATGTTCCTACCTGTATCCTTGAGCATGCATCAAGACATCCTGTAATTATATTTGTTCCTTTTTTTTCAGTGCAGTACAAATCTGACATGTCAGAAATGTTTGCAAGCCCGGAAAGAAAAAAAAACCCTCTGCAGCAAATGCCCTGTATTTTCTCAAACTCAGAGGTCCTCTGATAATGGACTGGCCAGATTAAATTGACAACTCTGTAATGAAATATTTGGATTTGCAGGATATTAAATCATGCAAATGGATTTTCCACCATCAGCACTACACCGAGAAGGCCGGTGTCAAAACTAAAATATGATTCCTACAGAATCCAAAATACAGAAAAAAATAATCCACCTAAGCTATGGAAATACATCCACAACTTTGTTACTGAAAATGTGTGCAAAACAAGTTGTGAATATATAGGTGAGATTATGAGTCGGTTTCATATTTCTAATTGTATATTTCAAAGCTGGAAAAGTGTAAGATTTGGGAATGTGGGGTCTTATTGTTAAGTTTGTATTCACATCTATAGATTGGGCAAAGATAAAAGATCCGACTAACATACCAAAAATGCTGTGACATATACCATACCTAGACCATGCCCATACCTATACCATGCCTATACCATACCATACCCATACCATGCATATACCTATACCATACCTATACCATGCCCATACCTATACCATGCCTATACCATACCATACCCATACCTATACCATGCCCACACATATACCATGCATATACCATACCATACCCATATCATGCCTATACCTATACCATACCTATACCTACACCAAAACCGATATGTTGTACCAAAAAATTATTTCTTAGCATTTTGAGCAAGAGGCCCTTTCACACCAAAGGTGATCTGAGTAAATGGATGTTAGTTCAGCGTGAAAGAGGGGTGAGAGATAGAGAGCAACAGCCACCTAGTGCGAAGATCAAAATCAGAACATTATCTCTGATTGTCTCCCCTGCCTGGTGGGTAGTTCTTTCTGTACAGTGCCAAAAAGTTGGTCATGCTTCACAGTTTGCAAACCTTTCAAATGCTTCGCAAGAAGCCGTCCTTCATAGCCTATCCCCGTGCACACTCTCAGTCTACCTATCTGGCTGGAACTGTTTCAAGTTATATCTCACCACCTACCAACTGTCATTTCCGTCACTAGCTGTCATGTCAATCTGCAACTTTATCACCAACACTCATTCTACTCTAAAAATACGCTCCTGCACCATCCCGAATTACTCGACGGGAATCAACTTTTTCTTCAAACTGGTCACCTGCAACCACTCTCCCTCTATCTTCCATTCCCGGATGTCCATGCTTCTCAAAGGCTTGCGAAAACAAGAACCTATCCATTCCTTCCGTATCGGAGTGGCTTCCACCGCAGCCGCATGAGGCATCTCAGATCAAACGATTCACGTTCTCGGTCACTGGTTATCTCAGGCATATTGTTCTTACAGTCACAATAATCTCAACGACCTCCATCAACCCCATGCTCACCTCAGCTGTATCTAATCCAAGTTTTTTGGGTTAGTCGTTGGCTCAGGAAAACCATCACCTGAGACGGAACCCCCACCCTGAGTCTCCTTCGCCCCAGCCAGCGTATAACAAGATGTCCCAGACCAGCATAATCAGACCACCTCCACATCCATCCTCACCCTCAGTTCCATTATTCATTCCCATCATCCAATACGTCCTCTCTTCATTAAACCTTTAAACTCACATTGTTGTGGCATGGTCCTTTGCTGGTGAAATGGAGATAACTTGTTAACTATGGTTCGGGAACAGGGCCATGCCTCAACCACTCCTCTAATCACCTAGCAAGCCTACTTACACCTGGTCAACCCATCCAGCACTGTTTGTCTCCGTTCTCTCAACCCCCAACCTCTCACTCCCTCCCTCTCTTGTATTCAACCTCCTAGCTCATGCCTCCCTCTACCCATCCCTCTTCACATCAATACACCCCGTCTTCCCTTCCTTTACTTCTCTCCTCTTATCAGGCACCATCTGGGGTCCATAGTCGGCTCGGGAAAACCATCACCTGAGACAGCACCCCAACCCTGAGTCTCCTGTCAAGATGTCCCAGACCAGTCTAACCAGATGACCTCTATCTCCACCCTTACCCTCACTTCCATTATTCATCCCCATCATCCAATCCTTCCATTCCTCATTAAACTTGAAATTGATCCAATTTCCCCTTAGGGATGAATAAGTATTTCTGGTTCTGATTCTAAACCCATAAACTCACACTGTTGTGGTATGGTCCTTGCTGGTGAACAAGGCTGTGATTTTATTTCCATATTTATCTCTTATTTCCTTGATTTGATTAGGCTTTTCAACACAATACTTCTCAAAGGAAATGGAAAAAGGGAGATGAGCGATGGAAAACCTGTCCAACCCAAATAACAGGTGATGACTTTAATGGACCTAATTGGGCTGAATTTTGCAGTAAGTTAAATAAAAATAGCTTCCTCTGTTCATGGTGTGCAAAACAAGAATGTATATTTCCAAAGGTAAAGCTATTCTGCATATTGATGGTCTCTAATATAATATATTATAATATAATATGATTCACACATAAAATAATGTAATTGTGATAAATGTATTGCTCTCAGTTGGAAATGAGGTATTAAGAAGTGTATGCAGTCTATAAAAAGAATATTTGGGAGTAGTTTCTGCTAGCGCGTGCTTGTGAGAATTTTTTTTTTTGGAGGGGGGGGGTCTTTGACAGCTAAAAACACCTTTAGTGAATAAAACATCACATTTAATGCCACACTACATAATGCCAAGTGACAACCCAAACCACTCCGAATGCCAGCGTTCCACTTGGCTCTGGACGGGCTTGTCCAAGTAACCACGGCCATTCCTACAACCATGTCAAGCAAGAGAAATTATTTTATCCAGTGACATCCATCTCCAAGATAACAAACAGGACAAAAGCAAAGACAGGGAGACAGACGTAAAGATAGACATGCTGGCAGAAAATATTTAGCTGCCTCCTTTGCACGGAAACATTTAATATCGGATGACCACAGCTTGGCGTGGTAACTGAATACCATTTATGCAGTACATGTCTTGCTTTACTTCTTTGTGTTTCTGCTTTTATCTCTATGTGTATGTGTGGCGCGATATGATGGCGGCACAAATTCAGGATGGCGGCGCGAATTCATGTTTGCAGCGGCCTCACCCAGTACCAGTGTGGGAAGATGGCGGTGCCAACTTACGTTTGCGGCAGTCTCACCCAGTACTGTAGATGCAGTGTCTTTGTCCACGTCTGCATCTAAGTTTGCGTCTTTGTTTGATGGTTGGGAGAGCTGGCGCTGGATCGGCTTGGGTGAGTTTGGTCTGCTGCGTCCTGTGGGCCCAGGGACCACGACCCTGCTTGGAGCTGTGCCCGAAAAGGAAACATTGAGGGCGCTCTTACAGGACGCGGAAGCAGGGCAAGCTAAGCTAACTGCTAGCCCATGTAGATCGGCAGTTTCGATAACACCGAGGGTGGTCTGGCGGCATCGGCTAGCATTGACTGCGTTTTTGGTGTTGTCGTGTGGAGTGCGGGGAGGTGTGTCGAAGGTGTCTGCCTGGGAGAGCTGGCGTTGGATCAGCTGGAGGAGCCTGGTCTGCTGCGTCTGGTGGGCCCAGGGACCCCAGCCCTGCTTGGAGTTGTGCCAGAGGAGGAAACACTGAGTGTGGTCTGACAGGACGTGGAAGCAGGGCAGGCTAAGCTAACTGCTAGCCCATGCACACCGGCAGTTCCGACAGTCATCCTTGCGTTCACACTCTTGGACAGTGGATTTTTTATTTTTTGGATATGTTGTATAGATGTGTTTTCATAGTTTTTTTTTGTAGTTTGGCTATATGCGCAAATAAATATTCTTGATGTGCTTGTGTGTGTTTGCATATGTGTGCCTGCATTTGTATGAATGTCTGCGTATTTGATATGAGATAGTGGGCTCACATACCTGTCAATATGTGCACCTGTTTGGACCACATGCATGCTTACAATATGTCTGTATGGTGAGAGTGAGAGAGAGAGTGTGTGTGTGTGTGTGTGTGTGTGACTGCATATGAGTGTGTTTTCCCCCCTCTAAGCAAAAAAAAACTCAGTGAATAAAACATCACCTCTAAAGCCACACTGCATAATCCATCTGATGGCTGCAACCACTGGTGATGTTTGTGTTTGCTGGTGATGGACTACACTTTTTTTTGGAGGGTGGCATTTTTTCCCCCTTTTTCTCCCCAATTGTACCCGCCAATTACCCAACTCTTCCGAGCTGTCCCGGTTGTGGACAGTGAGGAGTTTCACCAGGGGGACGTAGCACGTGGGAGGATCACGGTATTCCCCTCAGTTCCCCCTCCCTCCTTGAACAAGCACCCCGACCAACAAGAGGAGGCGCTAGTGCGGCGACCAGGACACACACCCACATCCGGCTTCCCACCTGCAGACACAGCCAATTGTGTCTGCAGGGACGCCCGACCAAGCTGGAAGTAAAGTGGGGATTGGAAACGGATGAAGCCGCTACCAGGAGACGCGGATTCTGTGTACGGAAGGTCGCTCCACGGTCCCACCTGGCAGAAGTGGAGGGATCATTGTACCGCCGAAATAGAGTTGAGCTGCGGGTGGCAGAGCCAGCACTGCCACAGAACCCAGGAAGTCATCTAGAAAGCATGCCACAGGCCCACGCCCCCGAACAGACTGGAGAAAAAAAAGAAAAAATGAAGGGACTGCCCCAAAACCTTCCATTCTTCATCCCCCGCGTGCCATGCCAGCCCAGAGGCGCTGGGAGAAGAGCCCATTGGTCACAGAGTATGCGCTGCTCTGCCCCCACGATACCCCGTTTAGGCATTCTGACGTTTTGCCTTGCCCATTCTCCTGCAAATACCCCGGCAAGGCCCTTTACGCAGTTGCGCTCTGGACGGCTGTCCCGGGCACCTGTTAGGCTTAATTTGTAGTTGGGTCGGACTGATATACCAATATTGTTGTTGTTTACAAAAAAAAGGCATTGCCCCATGTTGGTAGACAATGGACAAGGCTCAGCCTTTTCGGTTTTTACCAACTTTCGCTGAAAAATACCCAGATTTTTTAAAAGGGGCGGATCGGTTTAAACCGATTTTCACCCGGATTTTATGTTTCCACGGATCCAAAAGTTGTTCCTGTTCGTGTGATGTTACGTAACAGTGCCCTCTTGCGGCGAAATTCGGCATGCTGGATGGCTTTGAAAAATAAAAACCGAAAACGCTGAGCCTGGGCAATGGAATAGACTGCTACACTACCCGGACGCCCCCTGGAGTGTACTTTTTAATAGCAATGCCAGTCCACACCTGCAGCAGAATAATGACGGGTTACAGATACGTAGCAGGGAATGATGGCGAGTCAGATATGAAACGGTTTGTGCAAGCTACGGGGCACCGGGGACGCTATGGCCTCCCTTCACTGGTACGGACTTACAGCACACTGTCAGTGTGCAAGGCTTGAAGAGGAAGAACACACACACTAGTGCACACTCATATAGACACATATGCAAACACACACACACACACACACACACAAACACACACACACACACACACACACACACACACACACACACACACACACACACACAAGCAACAATGCTGAATGAAGTTAATCGCTGTATGCCCGCTGTCTGTGCAACAAAACACACGTAAATGTATCCACCCACGCTCACATTTGAACAAAAGAACAAACAATCAGGTTTATTCTAGTAAACAAGCAACGCTGTCTGCATACAAGTGTCATTCTGTCCATCTTGCATTTATTTCGCCGCCGCGGAAAAGAAGATGCATCATTCATTCACCTAATATCTATAGTACCACTTCCCTCAGTTGGTGAAAATGTGGGAATGTGTGTGCATTTGTGTGCTTGTGTATTTATCTTTTCTACTCCAAAACTCAGATTATCTCTCCCTCTCTTTCACACACACACACACACACACACACACACACACACACACACACACACACACACACACACACACACACACACACACACAGTGGTCTATTCCGTTGCCTACCAACATGGAGATCGCCAGTTCGAACCCCCGTGTTACCTCTGGCTTGGTCGGGCGTCCCTACAGACACAATCAGCCGTGTCTGCGAGTGGGAAGCCGGATGTGGGTATGTGTCCTGGTTGCTGCACTAGCGCCCCCTCTGGTCGGTCGGGAGGGGGAACTGTGGGGAATAGCGTGATCCTCCCACGCGCTACGTCCCCCTGGTGAAACTCCTCACTGTCAGGTGAAGAGAAGTAGCTGGCGACTCCACATGTATCAGAGGAGGCATGTGGTAGTCTGCAGCCCTCCCCGGATCAGCAGAGGGTGTGGAGCAGCGACCGGGATGGCTCAGAAGAGTGGGGTAATTGGCTGGATACAAATGAGGGGAAAATGGGGGGAAATCCCGCAAACCCAAAAAAATGGCTCGACACTATTGTTGCAAAAGAACCTGGTGTGATTACTGTATGTACAAGTGCTACAGTTGCACCTGGATGACATGAAATTGTTTTCTCTGAGACATTCATGAGAAAATTGTCGTCATCAAATAGAAATACAATTGTGAAAAGCAAACAGTCTGCTGACGAAGGTCATGTGACACGTATACGTGTGGATAGATCTGACCACGACCACTTGCAGCAGCCCGGGGTTTTGTTTTCTATCTATTTTTTTGCATTTGTCGAATTAAGTTTTCTTGGGATGGGGCTTCAACTTCTCCCAAACGTCTTGGGGATAACAAATCTAAATCAGGGATATCATGTGTGTTGTTGGAGCTAAACGGCTGACTACATTATATATATTTATATTTCATATAAAACCTTAGGCAGGGGACGGCACCTCTTACTCTGTCTGTTTTCAGATGCACAACAGTGCTGGACAGTCAAAGCACAGACTCATTAATCCACAATTTCTGCAAAATTCATGTGTAACTCACCCTGAGCAATACCCAGGAGATCATTCATAAAGCGGTGCTGACAAGATGACGGAGGAAGAAATAACAGCGCTACACCAGCTCTCCCAGCCAGACACCTTCGACACACCTCCCCCACACTCCACACGACGACACTAACGCAGACGCAGACAAAAACACTGCACGGTCGACGCCAGGCGAGGCCGCCTCGCTGTCTCCTCTCGGGCGCAGGGCCGTGGTCCCTGGGCCCACCAAACGCAGCAGACCAGGTTCTCTCAGCCGATCCAATGCCAGCTCTCCCAGCCATTAAACGGGAAAAAAGATAAATAAAAACTGCACACGTTGACACAAACTCAAGCCGTAGACGTGGACAAAGACACTGCATATTTGGTACTGGATGAGGCCATCGCAAACGTGAGTTCGCGCCGCCACCTTCACACACCGGAAACGGTATGATTTCTATGGTTGTGTAACTATGCAGACCGGTTCTTGATGTGGGCCAAACGAAGTTGTTTATCCTTTAAATTGTTGTGTAACCTGTATAGATTTACCCGTTATGTAGAAGTGCCTATTACAGTACTGCATTAACTGCAAAATATTTAACGGCTTTCCCCCTGTCCACCTTACTTTATAACCTCTGGTTTTGTGGACATAGTGTGTGCGCACCAGTGCGCATAATACCCCTTTTCCACTACATGGTACTGGCTCAACTCGACTCGCAGAGCATCGTTTTCCATTACTGTAACAGTACCCCCTCAGTGTAGTTGGTGTGCACTGATTTTGGTAAACTGCTCCAGTTTTTTTTTTGGAACATCGACAAAGGTGGTACCAGAAAAGTGTTTAACAGTTACCCAAATGCTCTTCGCAGATGATATGGTTTTGTTGGCATCATCAGAACGCGATCTCTGGCATGCACTGGGGTGGTTTGCAGCTGAGTGTGAAATGGCTGGGATAAGAGTCAGCACCTCCAAGTCTGAGGCCATTGTTCTCTACTGCAAAATGGTGGACTGCTCCCTCCGTTGGGGATGACTTGTTGCCTCCAGTAAAGGAGTTCAAGTATCTAGGGGTCTTGTTAACGACTGAGGGTAGGATGGAGCAGATTAACAGGCAGATTGGTGCAGCATCAGCGGTAATGCGGATGTTGTACCGGACCGTTGTGGCAAAGGAGGGGCTGAGCCGGAAGGCAAACCTCTCAATTTACCAGTCAATCTTCGTTCCAATCTTCACCTATGGTCATGAGCTTTGGGTAGTGACCGAAAGGGTGAGATCGCGGATACAAGTGGCTGAAAAGGAAAAGAGCCAGTTGAGATGGTTCGGGCATCTGATTAGGATGCCTCCTGGGCGCCTTCCTTTGGAGGTTTACCAGGCACGGCCAACTGGGAGGAGATCCAGGGGTAGACCCAGAACTTGCTGGAGGGACTACATGTCCAATCTGGCCTGGGAATGCCTTGGGATCCCCCAGGAGGGCTGTAGGGCGTTGCTGGGGACAGGAACACCTGGAGTGCCCTACTTAGCTTGCTGCTACCGCGACCCGACCCCGGAAAAACAGCTGATGATGAGATGAAATGAGTTACCAAAATGCCGGTACTTTCCAGTAATGGAAAACGAAAAAGTTCCGTCCGGTTGAGCTGGTACCATGTCGTGGAAAAGGGGCATGACAGTATGTATGTACAAACCCCAATTCCAATGAAGTTGGGACGTTGTGTAAAATGTAAATAAAAACAGAATACAATGATTTGCAAATCCTTTTCCACCTATATTCAAGTGAATACACCACAAAGACAAGATATTTAATGTTCAAACTGATAAACTTTATTGTTTTTTTGCAAATAGTCACTCATTTTGAATTTGATGCCTGCAACACATTCCAAAGAAGCTGGGACAGGGGCATGTTCACCACGGTGTTACACCACCTTTCCTTTTAACAACACTCAGTAAGCGTTTGGGAACTGAGGACACTAATTGTTGAAGCTTTGTAGGTGGAATTCTTTCCCATTCTTGCTTGATGTATGACTTCAGTTGCTCAACAGTCCGGGATCTCCGTTGTCGTATTTCGTGCTTCATAATGCGCCACACATTTTCAATGGGAGACAGGTCTGGACTGCAGGCAGGCCAGTCTAGTACCCGCACTCTTTTACTACGAAGCCACGCTGGTGTAACACGTGCAGAATGTGGCTTGGCATTGTCTTGCTGAAATAAGCAGGGATGTCCCTGAAAAAGACGTCGCTTGGATGGCAGCATATGTTGCTCCAAAATCTGTATGTACCTTTCAGCATTAATGGTGCCTTCATAGAAGTGCAAGTTACCCATGATGCCATGGGCACTAACACCCCCCCATACCATCGCAGATGCTCGCTTTTCAACTTTGTGCTGAGAAAAATCTGGATGGTCCTTTTCCTCTTTAGCCTGGAGGACACGACGTCCATGATTTCCAAAAACAATGTGAAATGTGGACTCGTCAGACCACAGCACACTTTCCCACTTTGCTTCAGTCCATCTCAGATGAGCTCGGAACCAGAGTTTCTGGGTGGTGTTGATATATGGCTTTCCCTTTGCATGGTAGAGTTTTAACTAACACTTGTAGATGTAGCGACGAACTGTGTTAACTGACGATGGTTTTCCCAAGTGTTCCTGAGCCCACGTGGTAATATCCTTTACAGAATGATGTCGGTTTTTAATGCAGTGCCGCCTGAGGGGTCGAAGGTCACGGGCATTCAATGTTGGTTTTCGGCCTTGCCGCTTACGTGCAGAGATTTCTCCGGATTCTCTGAATCTTTTGATGATATTATGGACTGTAGATGATCTACTACTACTTTCGGTTGCTCCCGTTATAATTGTTCCTAATCCTGTCCTTCTTCATCACTCCCAGTGAAAATCTTAGCATCTTCAACTCTGCCACCTCCAGCCTTTTCATCAGTGCCACTGTCTCTAAACCATATAACATAGCAGGTCTCACAACCATCTTGTAAACCTTCCCTTTAACTCTTGCTGGTACCCTTCTGTCACAAATCACTCCTGACACTCTTCTCCACCCACTCCACCCTGCCCGCACTCTCTTCTCCACCTCTCTCCTACACTCCCCGTTACTTTGGACAGTTGACCCCAAGTATTTAAACTCATACGCCTTCGTCACCTCCCCTCCTTGTATCCCCATCATTCCACTGTCCTGCCTCTCATTCACGCATAGGTATTCCGTCTTGCTTCTACTGACTTTCATTCCTCTTCTCTCCAGTGCATACCTCCACCTCTCCAGGCTCTCCTCAACCTGCACCCTACTCTCGCTATGATCTTGGTGCCAATCCTGAATCCACTTGAACGTCATTAACAAAAAATGTTTTTTTCAATGCGCACCCATGGGTACCATGGCGAAAACTGCAGATCCTGCTGACTTTAAATCTACCCTCGTACTCTTCCTAGTATAGACCCATTTGCAAACATCTCACGGTTTGACACTTCCTTCCTGGCATTCCATCGATAAATGGAAAAGCATTTTTTTCTTTATTGCTTTCAACAATTAATCAGCCAGATCCGTCAGATATTCTCCTGCAAATGCCCAGAGCCACTGAGATGACACGTAAATGTGAGAGTGAACCAAAGCTTCAAATGACAACATTACTGTCTGAAAGGTCTGTGGTGTTGATTACGGTTCTCACATGGAAAACGACTGACTGATGAGAGGGATATGTCTGAGTAAAGAATGTGAATACCGTAAGGTTGTAACTACTGACAGCAGTGTATTTGCAACTGCAGTGTATATGACTGTAAAAGTCACTACCTAAGACAACAGTAATACTGTCAACAACACATTGCTAATCCCTTTATAAAGTGGATAAGTACCATATAAATAATAATCATTACATATATATAGCGCTTTATCTACACACCCAAAGCGCTTCACATTGAAGGGGGCAACTCACCTCAACCACCGCCAATGTGTCGCACCCACCTGGGTGATGTGCGGCAGCCATTTTGCGCCAGAACGCTCACCACACATCAGTTGAAATGGAAAGGGAGGAACCATTGAGCCAGTTACATGGGGGGATGATTAGATGGCCAGATGGAGACAGCCAGGTTGGGAATTTTGCCAGGATGCCAGGGAACCCCCTCATCTTTGCCATAAGTGCCATGGGCTCCTTAATGACCACAGGGAGTCAGGACCTCGGTTTAACGTCTCATCTGAAGGACGGCATCTTCTACAGCAGTGTCCCCGTCACTGCACTGGGATTGGATATTTGTTGTTTTTATTAGGACCAGATGGAATACTGCCCCCTACTGGCCCACCAACACCACTTCCGGCAGCAACTCCGTTTTTCCCGAGAGTTCTCCCATCCAAGTACTAGACAAGCCCACACCTGCTTAGCTTCTATCATTTGGCAGAGCCAGGGTACATGTTGGTACGGCTGCCAGCGATATATGTTAGTCCTCCTTACCCTTGTCCCAATGGGATTAACTATCCATCCACCACCCCGACCCCCCCCCCCCCAGCTAATGGCTGTTTAAAGGCATCCTCACAGCAATTGCAGGTCAGATTATGTAGAGTCTTGTTGGTCCGTTTCCACCCTTATCAACTATGGCTGGCAGAGAAAAGATTGAGTGTTGTCCCACTTAAAATGGCAATCACACTTCTTCTTTGGGCAAAAGAAAACAAAGTCAACACAGACACCAGCAGTTGTATTTCTTATGGTGGTGTCAGTTTGATTAACAGTGGCAAGTGTGGAGAACATAGCGAGCCGCTTTTGTTAGTAGTCAGTTCATCCTATCCCTGATTTGTTGATATCTGCACTGGAAAACTGACTGCCGTGATGATGGCACATTGGCACCGCTCATCAGTAGCTTAGATTGCAAGTCAATTACTGTCCATTTAACAAATACGGCAGACCCAGTGTGAAATAAAATTGAAAGTGACAGCAAAAATATGTAAAATGTTGGTCTCCTTCTACTAGCAGAGAAGGTTACATCCATCTATTTATCCATTCATCCATTGTCTATGCATGCTTTATTGAATCTAGGGTCAAGGGGAGCTGGACTCCATCCCAGCATGCATTGGATTAAAGACTGAGAGACACCCTGGACAGGTTGACAGTCTATCACAGAGAAGGGAACAGGTTCACCCCCCCTTTTTTTCTCCCGACTTGTACCTGGCCAATTACCCCACTCTTCTGAGCCATCCCAGTCACTGCTGCACCCACTCTGCCAATCCGGGGAGGGCTGCAGACTACCACATGCCTCCTCCCATACATGTGGAATCACCAGCCGCTTCTTTTCACCTGACAGTGAGGAGTTTCACCATGGGGGTGTAGTGCGTGGGAGGATCACGCTATTCCCCCAGTCCCCCCCCAAAAAAAGTGCCCACACTGACCAGAGGAGGCGCTAGTGCAGTGACCAGGACACACCCATATCCGGCTTCCCACCTGCAGACACGGCCAATTGTGTCTGGAGGCACACCCGACCAAGCTGGAGGTAACACGGGGATTCGAACTGAAGATCCCGTGTTAGTAGGCATCAGAATAGACTGCTACGCTACCCACACGTCCAAAAGGTTCATCTTTAAATTAACAAGGGCTCTGACAAATAAACTCATTTGTAGCCTGAAGGACACTGGGTAATCTTTATATCCATATACAATGTATGTAATGCCTTTATATTCAATCCATCTTGCTCATATTGACACCGTGATTTTATTGTGCATATATACTTTTACTCTTGTTGTATTGTCTACGTTTCATATTCTTCATTTTATTGTTTTCTTTACATATATTCTTATATTCATATGTGTCACTTATTTCATATTGCATTTTAAGCTTGGTTCAACTGTGGTTGTTTTAAATGTGCTACATAAGTAAACTTGACATGACTTGACATATGACCTTTACTCTTCATATTAAAAGGAAAATCCAACAATGAGTGTCTTAGTAAGGTGTTGAGGCCACCACAAGCCTCCAGAACAGCTTCAGTGCTCCTTGTCATAGATTCTACAAGTCTCTGAACTCTACTGGAGGAACGGACACCATTCTTCCAAAAGATGTTCCCTCATCTAGTGTTTTAATGATGGTGGTGGAGAGCGCTGTCTAACACATCAGTCCAAAATCTCCCATAGGTGTTCAACTGGGTTGAGATCTGGTGACTGTGAAGGCCATAGCATCCTCATCAAACCATTCAGTGACTCCTCATACCCTGTGGATGGGGGCGCTGTCATCCTAGAAGAGACCACTCCCATCAGGGTAGAGACGCATCATCATAGGATAAAGGTGATCACTCAGAATACCTTTGTATTGATTTGCAGTGACCATTCCCTCTAAGGGGACAAGTGGACTGTTATGCCCCGCACAGCATAACAGAGCCCCTGGACCCCCTCACTGTAGGGGTCAAGCATTGGCTCTGGTGGAAGGGCAGGCAGGGATATATTTAAAGTTAATGTAGGATATTATTGCCTTATTTGTTTATAGTTTATGTATCACAGGAAGTTGAATCAGTTCATCTGGACACGTTTACTGACAGATTCATTTTATTCACTCGTCTAAGTGACCTCTTCAGTCTCACCTGACTGCAGGTACCCCACCCTTATAAACAATACAAAGAGGTCACTTAGATGAGTGAATAAATGAATCTGTCAGCAAACGTTGTGTCCTGATGAACTGATTCAACTTCCTGTGATTTCCTTACCTAGATTATTGAGCATGCATAAACACAATTTATGTATTTACTTACTTCTCATTTTGGTTTGTAAATGTCTCTCCCTTTCCTCCTCCGGCTCGTTTCATACATCCCCTGAATGAACTGGTGCACTAAGTTCATTGTGCGTGTTTTGGGTTTTTTTTTATATTGTGTTTTTAGGAAGCGGGCTGGTGAGGTCAGAACATCGACGGCATTCCACTGAAAACCTACACTGACTGGAAATACAGGAACAATCCATGAATGTATGTATGACCTGCTCTAGGAAAGAAAGCTCTGTGTGTGTGTGTGTGTGTGAGTTCATGCATGTTTGCTGAAGTTGTGAAAAGCGAAATGAAAGCCCTCTCATCACACCCATTAAACCACTGCAATTTACTCTGTGTGCTTTCACGTGTGTGTGTGTGTGTGTGTGTGTGTGTGTGTGTGTGTGTGTGTGTGTGTGTGTGTGTGTGTGTGTGTGTGAAGCTAAAAATACAAGGACCCTGTGAAACACTTGTGTCATTCTCCTGGAAATAGCCTGAAAGGTGAGTGCGTGATGTTGGGGGATAAGAAAGAGGAAGGAGAGAGGAGGAAGAGTGGAGGGAGAGAGGATGGAGAGGAGGAAGAGAGGAGGGAGAAATGAAGGGGAGGAGGGAGAGAGCATGGAGAGGAGGAGAAAGGAGGGAGAGAAGATGGAGAGGAGGGAAAGAGGAGGAAGAGAGGATGAGAGGAGCAAGAGAGGAGCAAGAGAGGAGCTAGAAAGGAGGGAGAGGAAGGAGAGAGCAGGTAAAGGAGAGAGAGAGGAGGGAGAGAGGAGGGAGAGGAGGCAGAAACGAGGGAGAGGAAGGAGAGAGGAGGGAGCAGAGGGAGAGGAAGGAAAGAAAACGGAGAGGAGGGAGAGAGGAGGAAGAGAGGAGGGAGAGAAAAAAGACAGGAGGGAGAGAGGAAGAAGAGAGGAGGGATAGGAGGGAGAGAGGAGAGAGAGGATGAAGAGAGGATAGAGGAAGGAGAGAGGAGGGAGAGATCGGGTGTGGATGCAAACAGGACAGATCAAAGAGGAAGAGAGAGAGCAAGAGGCTAATAAAAGCCACAAGCATGGGAGGAAAGAGAGAGTGAGAGATAGACAGGCCAAAAGAGAGATAGACACAAACCGCCCATTGTGTTTTGTTGGGTTTCACAATAACTAAAACGGGCCCAGAAAACAAAAGAGAAACAAAAGCATGAATCACCCCTACTGCTCCTCTGGACAGATTTAAAAGACAACAGAAAGCCACCCCTTCACTATGGCCTGTGGTCTGCAGTGTGTCGGTCTTTGTTTTAATATTGTGGTTGTTGTTCTTATCCAGTGTCATGTGTCCTTGGGTGCAATACAAAACAAAGCTATCGTTGTTATTAGACACCTCACTGCCTTCGCTTCTAGACACTCACAGGAGGAGTTCGTTTGCAAAAACAATTAACACGCAGTCCATTTACCATTTAACACCATTTTTATAATTTTCTGAAAATCATGTGTTTTCATCCTCCATGCCAAGTAGCATTAACCAAACTTAAATTGTGTTTCTTTCATGACACTACGATAACTTTTGCAATAATTTTTCAGACAAAACATATTTTGGATTAGGAAAAAAAAAAGGCTGACTAGAGCATTACATCAAACTGGGCAGTTTTTGTCGGTAATGATATTTACCCATCCATCCATCCATCCATCCATTATCTTAACCGCTTATCCCGCTCTCAGGGTCGCGGGGATGCTGGAGCCTATCCCAGCAGTCATTGGGCAGCAGGCGGGGAGACACCCTGGACAGGCCACCAGCCATCACACACACACACACACACACACACACACACACACACACACACACACACACACACACACACACACACACACACACCTAGGGACAATTTAGTATGGCCGACACACCTTTAGCATTTGTGAACTTGCCTCGGCTTAAAACGTGCTCAGCAGCTCGTCTGCTGACGTCCTTCCTCGTTACTTCCTCGTTACTTCCTTGTTACTTCCTCGTTACCTCGCGCCGCAGGAGATCTCCTGCCCCGACATCGCTACGTCACAACGGAACGCCACTTATCCGTTTCTGCAAATGAACCCTGCAGACGCCCCCGAGATGCTGCGCAACAACACGCACAGGAAGCTGCAGCGGGGAACGCCGCGTCAGCCACACGCTGCCTGCAAACAGCATCCCCGCCGTCTACACGTGTGCAGCGTTTAATTAATAGCGTGTCTGCAGTCACGTGATTCCGATGACGCGTGAGATTCAGACGGAGGGCAGGAAGCGAAAAGCGGAATGGACGAGGTGGAGCTAGCTTAGCCCGAACTGTGCTAGTTTAGACAGTGTTTCCCAACCCAGTCCTCGAGGAACCCCCTATCCTGCAGATTTTCTTGGCAACCCTGAATAGCTACCTGTTTGTAGTTATTCAACCAATCAGCAATGAATTATGTCAGACGCTGCACACTTTGCATAATTAAGTGCTGCGAGATGATTGGTTGAGTAAGTACAAGCAGGGCTACCTATGCAGGGTTACAATGAAAATCCGCAGGATAGGGGGTCCTTGAGGACTGGGTTGGGAAACGCTGGTATAGACAATATTATGAGAGAAAGGTGCAAACAGGAAGTAAGACATGTTGGACATGATCCTTATCCTTATTTTTTTCCCCCTCGTGAACAACAACTTTTGGTACTCCATAAAAACTCCTTGTGGTTTCTCAGTTAATGACGCCAAACATAGGCATTTCGGAAGTTTGTGATAGTGCTTCCTATGTAGACAGTCACTTCCTGCCCTCCATCTGTAGTTCGTGACGTCATACGCAAACACCCTACAATACTGTAAACTCTTGCCAATGATTCCTAACAAACAGGAAGATACTTTAAAAACTGTAGATACAAGACGACACTGTTTATAGAAAGAGGGGATTGGGTGTCTGTTGGATCTGCAGAATAACACCAGAGGGGTCTGTGGCTGGTTCACAGACAAGGTTCGAAGTGTCATTTCCAACCTACTGAAGGCGGATAAGACATCTTGCTGGCAAATAAACGCATGGACTGTGTGGTAAGACGCAGATTTTGATCTTAGAGAAACCACAACAATGCCGATCTTGTGCCACAGAAGGTGACACGCACGCTGGTTTTCAACCCAACCCGACCTGACGATGCTGCAGCTGGCTGCAGTGATCCACCTCCTGCAGCCAGACAGGAAGTTAGTTGACAAAGTGTCGGGCTGTGAATGAAAACCTGCATACATATATTATATACACATATACTATGGCCCTTTGTGGTGCATGATTGACCATAGCTGATCCAGAATGACAGTTTAGGACCATGTTGGTTTCTATAATGTTAACACCAGTTTACTACATTTGGAGTGCTTGACTGAACCTATGCTTTGGCAGCCATCCATCCATCCATCCATCCATCCATCCATCCATCCATCCATCCATCCATCCATCCATCCATCCATCCATCCATTATCCAAACTGGTTATCATGCTCTCAGGGTCGCAGGGATGCTGGAGCCTATCTCAGCAGTCATTGGGCGGCAGGTGGGGAGACACCCTGGACAGGCCGCCAGGCCATCACACAACCCCCCCCCCCACCACAACACACACACACACACACACACACACACACACACACACACACACACACACACACACACACACACACACACACACATTCATACCTAGGGCCAATTTAGTATGGCCAAGTCACCTGACCTACATGTCTTCGGACTGTGGGAGGAAACCGGAGCCCCCGGAGAAAACCCTCACAAGACACGGGGAGAACATGCCAACTCTACACAGAGGATGACCCGGGATGACCCTCAAGGTAGGACAACCCCGGGAATTGAACCCAGAACCTTCTTGCTGTGAAGTGACCATGCTAACCACTGTGCCACCGTGCCGCCCGGCAGCCAACATATTCAGAAAACAAAGAAAATTCTCAAACAGACCTTAAGTGCTGTGATTCTTCCACTATCCAGCCAGAGCCAGGCCCAGAGAGTGGGATGGATGGATGGATGGGGGAGAGAGAGAGAGAGAGAGAGAGAGAGAGAGAGAGAGAGAGAGAGAGAGAGAGAGAGAGAGAGAGAGAGAGAGAGAGAGAGAGAGAGAGAGAGAGAGTCCCAGAAACAGTCAGAGCTGAGATAGATCTATAAAGAGATTTGTAGCCTCCCAGACACACAGCAGATACCCAACTTCATATTGTGTGTGCATGCATGCATGCGTGTGTGTGTGTGTGTGTGTGTGTGTGTGTGTGTGTGTGTGTGTGTGTGTGTGTGCGTGCGTGTGTGTGTGTGTACAGTGGGGCAGAGTTTATGAACCCATAAAGTCCTCAGGGGTAAAAGTCACATAACACTGTGAGGTTAAATGTCTGAAAGAGAGAGGCAACGAGGATGAGAGAAGAGCTACGGGGCTCGTTTAACGAGCCAGGACGGAGAGACAGAGGATGAGAGCGAAAAGATAGATGGATGGACACACAGGACAACAACATCATTATTAATGATAAATCGTGTTAAAAACAGAGGGAGGACGTCCAGCCAGTGGGGCAGTGTACAGTGACCGCAGCCAGTGGAGCTAACCAAGTTGTGTTTGGTTTGATCTGGTCAGCTAGCAGGTACAACACCAAGCCTGTCCAGCCTGCCTTTCTCTCAAGTCAGGTCAGGTCAGGTCAAGTCAAGTCAAGTCAAGTCAAGTCAAGTCAAGTCAAGTCAAGTCAAGTCAAGTCAAGTCAAGTCAAGTCAAGTCAAGTCAAGTCAAGTCAGGTCAAGTCAAGTCAAGTCAACTTCATTTGTACAGCCCATTATCACAAATCACACATTTGCCCCAGTCTCCAAGGCATTACCACATCCTCTGTGGTTACCATAGGAGTCCTTTCTGCTCAAATGTGTTAGTGAGAACATCCCAACTCTCAAGTTCTTGTTCTTCAAGTTATTTTATTTGTCAAACGTGTCATATGTGTGTGTGTGTGTGTGTGTGTGTATGTGTGAGGTGTTGAGGTCTGAATGCCTTTGCCAAGGCATACAGAGCCCTAGGTCTAGCATTAAACATCAAGAAGACCCAGGTCCTATATCAACCTCCACCCAACCAGCCGTCTACCCAGCCCACCATAAAAGTGGACAACAAAATTATTGAAAACGTTGATCACTCCCCCTACATCGGCAGCATTCTCTCCTCAAAAGCTGACCTTGACTCCGAGGTCAACTATAGCCTGAGTTGTGCCAGTGACGCTAACACCAGATTCAGGAAAAGAGTCTCTGAAGACCGAGACCTAAAGGCCCAAACAAAACTCCTGGTCTACAGAACTGTCGTTCTCCCCTCCCTGCTGTATGGAGCAGAGTCATAGACCACCTGCAGCAGGCACCCGAGAGCCCTGGAACAATGCCACGAAAGATCCTTATGAAAGATCCTGAGGATCAGCTGGAGGAACACACGCACCAACATCAGTGTTCTGGAAGAAGCCGACATGACTAGCATCACCACCACCATATTGCAGCACCAACTCCGACTGACAGGCCATGCCATCTGCATGTCCAACACACTTCTCCCCAAACAGATCCTCTATTCCCAGCTGAAGGAGGGTCAGCGAGCTCCCGGCGGGCAAAAGAAACATTACAAGGGCAATATGAAGACCAGTCTGAAGAAATCCAACATCACATCGAGCAACTGGGAACACGCTGCACTGGGTAGGCGCTCCTGGAAGAAATCCATGCTGGAAGGAGCTGCTCGTCATGAGATGGAACTCCACTGTGCCGCAGAGAAAAAGTGACAGCACCGCAAGGAGAGAGAGGGGAAAAGGCTCAACCACCCCCACCAACCACCACCACCTTCCCCTGTCCACACTGCACCTGAGTATGTGGATCACGGATCGGCCTCTACAGCCATCTGAAGACCTACGAGTAGACAACCCAACGGAGAGGACAGTCATGCTCGCTTTGAGTGGCCACCGAGGATGATGATGATGATGGTGTGTGTGTGTGTGTGTGTGTGTGTGTGTGTGTGTGTGTGTGTGTGTGTGTGTGTGTGTGTGTGTGTATGTACCTTCACACCAGACATGGAGATGTATATATGACAAAATGTACCACGATGGATGAGACTACTCCATGAAGAGTGAGCAGAACAACACTCGTTTACAACATTGTCGTACAAAGCTAGTGGGCAAAGTGAGAGACCAGAAATGAAAACGGGACAAAATAGGGAACAGAATTCCCCCGATTCCCTTTCAACCTGGAACCGGACTAGCAGGATTATTTGAAACCAGTCTGCCTTTCACGTGACACGCAACCAAATACGAGGAGGAGCACAAAAAAAACTAATACATGGCATTTCATGCCGATCGGTGAGCTGCAAAAATGGTTATTGCAAACCCAGTCGTGACGATTCCGACACAACCGTGGGTCGCCAGTTGTGTGTGGACGCCATGACTTTTAATCATACCTGAACCATCAAGCCGATCCCGCCCGCAGCTCGTCTCCCTCGTGGTCCAAACACAAGTGGTGGCGAACAGCACCGTCACCGTCACAAACTAGTACACCATCCACAGAGATGAAGCCCCCGCTCATTAATATTCAGGACATAGGTGGAGGACAGCAGCCTGAGACACGGGGGGGGGGGGGTCTACCGCTAATACACAAGTACGGGCCTGTGTGTGTCTGTGTGTGTGTGTGTGTGTGCCACACATGGGGTGAGAGCAATAAACACACTTTGTACACTGGAGCTACGCTCCACATATGCAGTGGCATATACAAGCTCTCTCACATATATGAATGAGTACACACACACACACACACACACACACACACACACACACACAACTGAATCCCCTTGAACAACTGTTCCAAATCGTGCTTTTATCAGAGACCAGAGCAGCAACTGATCCCTTTTCAGACACTATGCCCCACACTGCACATGACCTGCTGCCAGCATCTCCCCCCTCCCCTCCCCTCTCTCTCTCTCCCCTCTCTCTCTCTGGCTTTCTGTGTCTTGGCCACAAGCAGCCACCTTCTCTCTCACTGAATAGATCTCTTGGCAAGCCATGCTCTCTCTCTCTCTCTCTTCTGTTTCTTTTCCTCTCTCTCTCCCTCTTTCTCTTTTTTTCTGCCTCTCTCTAACTCTCTCTCCCTCCGTCTCCCTCCCACTCTAACTCATTCCCTCCCTTTCTCTCGCTTTCCCCCTTTTTCTCTCTCTCTCTCATTCTCTCTCTCTCTCTCTCTTACCCCCCCTCTTTGTTTCTCTGTCTCTCTCACTCGCTCTCTCTCTCTCTCATTCTAACTCTCTCTCCCTCCCCACTCTCTCTCTGTTTCTGTCCGTCTGTCTGTCTCTCACCCCCTCCCTCCCTCTCCGTGCATATTCGCCTCTTCACAGGTGGACTGGTTGCGGTAGTGTGCGTAACAAAATGAAGTGTGGACGAGACAGTCAAACATCAGTTTGTGACACGAGCAGAGCCCGCAGCAGGCAAAGCTTTCCACACACACACACACACACACACACACACACACACACACACACACACACACACAGCCATGATGTTGTTTTTTTTTTGGGGGGGGTGTTTGGGGGGGGCACTCTGTTCTTTGTTCAAGCAGCAGCAGGGACCAGGAGCTGCAGACCTGGTGTGTGACATTTCCAGCGGCATGAACACGCAAAGGTGCTCCATTGAAGTATTTAGCCGAAGCGATGTTTGTCTACCAGACTGTCGTTTCCTCCGTCAATGCACACGGTGGGTGGTGTCGTTCCTGCAGCACATCCACACCCACAACCACACCCACACCGGTCCTGTTCAGCTGCACTGGAGAAAGCGCACTTCTCATGGAGGACCAAAACCATGGACACAATATTCATGTTCCAACGAAGAATCTCTCATTCAGAGGAATTACTATAGCCCTCAACTGTTCCCTCTCCCCCTTTCACAATCCTCCACTGTGGACTCAAAAGGAGGGCTCTTGACAACCCCCCCATCGTCATCTCACACACACACACACACACACACACACACACAAGTTCTACCATCTCCCCTGTTGCTCCCTACTCCATAGCTTATAGAAATGTGTTCACAATAACAACCTTTATTCCCTCGCTCCCTGCTCCGCCGCTGTCTGTCTGTCTGTAGACCTGTCATCTCCACTCGTCTCCACCCCCTCTGTGACCCCGCTCCCCACTCCACCTCACTGCACCCCCGTGGACCGTGGAAACTCTTCTGTCTCTCTGAAGGTCTGCTGTCAAATACTTGCTTACCTCCGCACAATGCTCCAGGAGTGTGTGAGTGCCCTGCTTGTGTGTGTGTGTGTGTGTGTGTGTGTGTGTGTGTGTGTGTGTGTGTGTGTGCATGTATGTGTTTGTGTGTGTACATGTGTGTGTGCAAGTGTGCATCTATTTGATGTGTGTGCGTGTGTGTGTGCATGTATGTGTTTGTGCATGTATGTGTTCGTGCATGTGTGTACGTGCGTGCGTGTGTGCACGTGTGTGCACATCTATTTGATGTATGTGTGTGTGTGTGTGTGTGTGTGTGTGGGTGTTCACGAAAATGCCAAATCTGTCCATGCATGTGTGTGTGAATGGGTGTGTGCATGTGAGTAAGATACGAAAAAGAGACAGAGCAAAGAGAGGGAGCGATGTCTTCCACGGTGTGTGTGTGTGTGTGTGTGTGTGTGGTTGTCATGGGAACATGTGTGTACATCCATGAAGTTTGCAGCATCCACCACCCCAATACAGGATTGTATTACCAGAAAATATTGTTTGCTTGTGTGTGTGTGTGTGTGTGTGTGTGTGCATGTATGTGTTTGTGTGTGTGTGTGCGTGCGCATGTATGTTTGTGTGTGTGTGTGTGTGTGTGCGTGCGCATGTATGTTTGTGTGTGTGTGCGTGCATTTGTGTGCATGTGTAGCATGGTTAAAAATGTCATAACCAAAACATGTTGTATAATTACACAAAGTATCACCACATAATTATTATTATTATTATTATTATTATTTTCACGGCTAACATTATTATTTTATTTTATTATATAATCAGGAAACGCTTATAGTAGCCCCTCCCTGTTGTGACCTCATTTCCTGTTAGTAGCCCCAAAACGTATGTTCCCCCTGACCTCTGCCTCTTTCCTGCTCTGGACATGTAGAAAGAGGTATGTGTTCATGTTTGTCTGCCCCTGTAATTTATTTTATCCATTCCTAATGTGTCTTATGTCTAATGTGGGTCCCAATTCTTGCGTAGGCTACAGCAGGAGCTGATCTGAAGTTTCCTGAAACCTGTCCTGTTTTGTTTATATGCGACAGCGACAGAATACAGATCCCATGCATGAGAGACGTTGTCCTGTCTTTCCTACACAACGCAACTGAAAAAGTACACCGGTCACACATGTATGTGTGCGTGTGTGTGGCTCCAGAGTGTCTAATGGAAGCCTATGTTTAATTTGCATGGCCACATCTACAGCTGACCCCCCCCCCCACCACCACCACCAGCACCACCATAACGCAACTCTCAGTGAAGTCGTGGGGTTTCCAGAAACATCCATCAGCTTAACCACATTAAGCCAATATCAGGATTAAGGGTGGAAAAAGCATCGTATTAGGATATCTATTGATTTTAATATTATGTTAGAAATGATCTTCCTCAGCCTCATTAACTTTAATTTGCTGTTGTAGTCATCATGTAGATCAGGACTGTGGTATCCTGCCCCCCCCCCCGCATGACAGACGAGTCACTGACTACTCAGGCAAGTCAGGTCTGGCAACCAAATCCTCCCAGCCCGCTGGAGTACACTGACTGAAATAAAGGCTCAAAAGGCCTTGCAGCAAAGCCAGGGGTTAAACAGCAACAATAACTCAGGTGTCCGGGTAGCGTGGCGGTCTATTCCGTTGCCTACCAACACGAGGATCGGCGGTTCGAATCCCCGTGTTACCTCCGGCTTGATCGGGCGTCCCTACAGACACAATTGGCCGTGTCTGTGGGTGGGAAGCCGGATGTGGGTATGTGTCCTGGTTGCTGCACTAGCGCCTCCTCTGGTTGGTCGGGGCACCTGTTCAGGTGGGGGGGGAACTGGGGGAAATAGCGTGATCCTCCCACGTGCTACGTCCCGCTGGCGAAACTCCTCACCGTCAGGTGAAAAGAAGCGGCTGGCAACTCCACATGTATCGGAGGAGGCATGTGGTAGTCTGCAGCCCTCCCTGGATCAGCAGAGGGGGTGGAGCAGCGACCGGGACGCCTCGGAAGAGTGGGATAACTGGCTGGGTACAACTGGGGAGAAAAAGGGGGAAACTTAAAAAAACAAACAGCAACAATAAAAGATACCATGTTGACACTTTTGTAACAATGTAACTTGGCCTTACTGTGCACTGTGCTCACTAGAATTAATTAGCCCACATGCCTTCGATGAGAAATTTGCATATTTGCATCACCATTTCCACGTCCCGCTTCACACCCATACAGCTCCGCCCCTTCACACCAGGGGCACTGCTCCGTGCCGCCAGTCTGCCGCCGTGTGCCGTGGAGCAACTCCGCCGGAGCAGGACCAAACCGCCTAGTGACACGGCCTTCAGGCTGGTGTTGCTTTTTGGAAACTAGGTTGACAGGATTACTCATGTTCCGGCCTTCAGAGCACATAATAATGAAACACGGTGACTTATTTTGGAGATACTCCATGCTTTCAGACGAGTGGCACTGAAAGACGGGGCCATGACCTCGCTGATTTGCCGCGTTATTTTCACAAACACTTGAGACGCGAATGAGGAATCGACATCCTTGTTAGAGGAGCCCGATGGCCGGGTATCATGGTATTTGGTGAAATGTTGTACGGAGAAATATACTAAGATTGAGTCAGATTTGTATTTTATTTTTCCAGCCTAGGGGGCATAACAACACACCAAGCAGCGCTTTGTGCTGTTTTCATGGTTGCAGTAGAAACTTAGCTTGCCTCCCTCCATGCAAGCAAAAATAGCACAATAGCACGATAACAATAAAGAGTAGCATCACCCCCCAATAGCAAGGCTTCCCACCCTTTTCTTGGGACACTTGTGGGAGGAGGGGGGGCTGTAACATTACTACTGTTGTTTTGCATGTTTGGCATGTCTATGGACAGAGCTACTTGGGCATGTAGGCGTACTGTACATGACTGCAGGACTGTGGCAGAGTTCAGCCAGGAGGGGACGCAACGTAGGCAAGTTTCCATCCATCCATCCATCCATTATCCAAACCGCTTATCCTGCTCTCAGGGTCGCGGGGATGCTGGAGCCTATCCCAGCAGCCATTGGGCAGCAGGTGGGGGAGACACCCTGGACAGGCCGCCAGGCCATCACAGGGCCCACACACACAGATTCACACCTGGGGACAATTTAGTACAGCCGAGTCACCTGACCTACATGTCTTTGGACTGTGGGAGGAAACCGGAGCCCCCGGAGGAAACCCACACAGACACGGGGAGAACATGCAAACTCCACACAGAGGACGACCCGGGACGACCCCCCCGAGGTTGGACTACCCCGGGACTCGAACCCAGGACCTTCTTGCTGTGAGGCGACCGCGCTAACCACTGTGCCACAGTGCCGCCTGTAGGCAAGTTTATTACAAAAAGAAGAAAAACGTAGATATTACCATATTTGCACATAAATATAGCTCAGGAGGTCGTAACTGAAGGGTTGCCGGTTCGAACCTCCTGGGAAAAATATCGAGGTGTCCCTGACCAAGACCCCTACCCCCTAACTCAGGGGTCGGGAACCTTTTTGACTGGGAGAGCCATAAAAGCCAAATATTTCTAAATATATTTCATTGAGAGCCATATAGTATTTTTAACGTATAATAAATTAAATATGTCTCACTTTTAATGCGACTTCTGGTGCTGCATGGTTTTGCTGATGGCCTTGTAGTCTGGTTCATACGTGGTGAGGCTGAGCTTCATGCAGGCGTTGAGGCTTCCATCAGTTAAACGTGAGCGTAGGTTGGTCTTAATGTTCCTCATATGCGAGAAAGACTGTTCACATGCATATGTAGAGCCAAACATGGTCAATACGGCAATACTCACACGCTGCATTGTGTGGTATGTCACAGGAAGCTCGTTCCAAGTTTTAAGAATCAGCTGGTCTTCAGGTTGAAGATTTTTAATTTCTGTCCACTTGTGTTCCCTCGCCAGCTCTGCTCGCTGTCGCGCAAGACTTTCCAACTCTCCATTAAGTGACTTGAACTTACTCATCCACATGTCTGATGCCTTCAGGTCAGCAACTTCCAGCTCAAAGTCTCCGATAGAGACCCCGGGGATGCATGTCAGGTCGATTTTGTCCACTGCACACTCATGTGGATGAGTGATGAACTTGAAAAGACCAGTGCGCGTACGAAATTCTCCAAAACGTGCTTTGAATGACTGCAGGAGATTGAACGTAAAGCCAGCTAGCTGCTGGAGATCCAGATGTTGAGTGGAGTCACTTGCTAAGCATGCATCTCTAAATTGTTGCAGTCTTTCAAAGTGCAGAAGACGACCTGTTTCAATGTCCCTGAGAAAGACTTCCAGCTTGCTTTCAAATGCAAACACTGCTTGTTGAAGGGATGAGATTGTATTTCCAATACCTTGCATTTTCACATTGAGCTGGTTCAGATGGCCAGTTATGTCCACGAGATAGTGAAACTGCAGGAGCCAGTCAGTGTTGTCTAGCTCAGGATGCTTGACGCCTTTCATTTCAAGAAAAGTCCGGATTTCACTCAGGCAAGCTGCAAAACGGCTGAGCACCTTCCCCCTTGACAACCAACGCACGTTGCTGTGTAAAAGCAGACCGGGATAATGATTCCCAACTTCTTCTAACAGAGCTTTAAACTGGCGATCATTTAAAGCTCGGGCAACAATAAAGTTGACCACTCGAATGACCAGAGACATCACCTCGCCAAGCTCCTGGCCACACGTCTGAGCGCAAAGCGCCTCCTGGTGCAGGATGCAATGAAAACTTAGGATGGCTCTCTTTTCATGTTCACGGAGAAGCGCAACAAATCCTTTGTTCTTCCCCAACATACAGGGTGCACCATCAGTACAGACAGAAATAAGTTTATCCATCGGTAGTTTTTTTTCTTTAGCAAACTCCATGAAAGACATGAATAAATCCTCTCCTCTTGTTGTCCCTTTCATTGGCAAAACAGCCAAGCTTTCCTCACGCAGTGTGTCACCTGCAGCATACCTGGCAATGATACTGCACTGAGATAGATGGCTAACGTCTGTTGACTCATCTAACGCGAGAGAAAAGTATGTCCCGGCGTTTATGTCCTTAATTTGTGTTTCCTCGACTTGATTTGCCATCATGATGCTACGATCGTGCACAGTTCTTGCTGACAGGGGCATGTCTTTTATTCGTTTGATTATCTTGTCTTTATTTGGGAAGTCATCAAACAGTTCATTGGCCACATCAAGCATGAATGTTTTGGCATACTCGCCATCTGTGAATGACTTTCCATTCCTTACTATTGCCAAAGCCCCCGCAAAGCTAGCGGAATTCCCGTCACCTTGCTTGGTCCACACACGTAGTTGCTGCTGACTCGTCTGCACTCTCCGCTGTAGCTCCTCGCATGCCCTTTTCCTGCTGTCCCCCGCTGGATATTTCGATGCAAATGAAGCATGGTGCGTATCGAAGTGCCGCTTTATATTTGACCGTTTCATCGATGCAATTTTATCATTGCATATTAGACATACCGCAGATCCTGCTCTCTCCACAAATGCAAATTCCTCTGTGCACGCAGCCTGGAATGCACGGTAATCATCGTCTTTTTTTCTTTTCGCCATCTTTTCCGTTACAAGGGTTGAAGCGGATAAACTAGTTGGCTATCTGATAAAATTGATTTCTTCACCTTTACAATGACCCGGACATGCTCGCGAGCCATTGGTTCCCGACCCGACCCACGGGTGACCCGTGACCCGTGAAATTTATCTTCAAAACTAATTTCTGTTTACTTTAAAATGACACAGTATTATTAAGAAATATCACAAGTATTTTAAAATCAGTTCCAAACTGATTTTTTTGAAAAAAAAATAATTTTCAACTCAAAATTGTCTGGGAGCCATATGCCGTCACCGGAAGAGCCATATATGGCTCGCGAGCCATAGGTTCCCGACCCCTGCCCTAACTGGTGCCGATGAGCTGGATGTTACCTTGCATGGTCGACCCCGCCATCGATGTATGAATGTGTGTGTGTTTGTGTGTGTGTGTGTGAATGTGAGGCCTTCATTAATTGTAAAGTGCTTAGAGTGGCTGTTGCAGCGAGAAAGGTGCAATATAAAATGCAGTCCGGAGGAATCACATATGGATCACTCTTAGAAGCAGATGTAAACAGAGAAAGATGTGGGCAAAAATTCGGAAAAGAGCATCAACACCTGCAGTGTAGCGTCAGAGAGAGGGGTGGGGACGTTTCCTATCACACCATTTCTGCTAGTGTGGAAGGAGGCAAGCCGTCTTTTTAATGCAACAATGAAAGAACCGGGCTTGGTGTGCCGTTATGCCCCCCCCCCCGGGCTAAGAGGGGCGATCGGATCTGATGGATCCGAAAAGTCAATGTGCACCTCAAATCACAGCGGGTAACAGGAGTACATAATACCACATTAGTAAACAGCACCACTGTGTGCCTGAGAGGAGGAGAGGGGTTTTTACTACACACTCTGAGGACTCTGCTGAGTCATTACATAACGTCACAAGTCAGCTCCAGTCACCCTCCACGGCGGCTAAGTCATGGTGCGAGACTGTCCCGTCCACAGGACACGGGCCTGGAATTACATTTTGCATTTGCATGCTTTGCCTGTTTAAATAAACGTTATTCCACATCAGCTGATATTAAGTTTGCTTTATTAATCCCCTCGGGGGGGATCCGGTTACTGCAAATTAACCCATCCTGGCTGTGATGGGTGTAGCTCGGAGCAGCGGCGCTGCCGCTGTCATGCTGCACCCGCCGGGGACTGACTCCAGTTCTTTTCCCACTGCCTTGCTCAGGGGCACAGGCAGGAGTAGTAACCCTAACCTGCATGTTTAATTTGATGGTGGGGGAAACCGGAGCACCCGGAGAAAACCCACCGCAGACACAGAGGATGACCTGGGATGATGAGCCCCCCACCCCAAGGTTGGACAACCCTGAGGATCGAACCCAGGACCTTCTTGCTGTGAGGTGACAGCACTAACCGTGCCACCCACCAAACACCCACTACGATGGTGGGCCATCGTGCCGCCCAGATATGAATGGGTCTTTGGTCCACCTAACAAGAAGTTTTTTTTTTTTGTTGCTTTGAAAAGGACTTTTTCCTCAGTGCTTCACAAGCAGGGACCATAGAATGGCTGTTGAACATTTTATTTGACACACGTTTACAAAGTAGCTTAAAATGAAAGGGAAATGTGGTTGTGAAGGTCCTCTTCCGTTGTGCAGTTGTCTCTCAACATGATTTGGGGCGGCAGCCTCTAAAGTCTACGGGGGCATGTGTGAAAGGATTCCGACCGTCCATGAAACAAGAACAGCTCACGGACGCAGCCATGAATGGAGTCGGACAAAAGAAGAGCATACCACTGTATCTAATAGGTGGACTATTAACATGTCAACAACACACAAACTAAAATTAAATAGCTTCAGAACATTCATTTCAGAAAAAGAAAACTAGCAGGAGAGGTCTCGAGTAAATAGTCACTGAAAATAACATCTTTTTTGGGGGGGGGTTTCCCCCCTTTTATCTGCCCAATTGTAGCCAGCCAATTACCCCAGAGGGGGCGGCCGCGCCCCCTCTGCCGATCCGGGGAGACTACCACATGCCTCCTCCGATACACAGAGGCGGACAACCCGGCTCCAGAAAGTAAAAGTACTAACCATGTATTTGCTCCACCCATGCATTTCAGCCAGGTAGGAGAACTAATTAGTGAAATCAGCTGGTTTAGTGGAAGGGGTGGAGCAAATACACGGTTCGTACTTTTACTTTTTGGAGCCGGGTTTTCCACTTCTGCGTGTGGAGTCGCCAGCCGCTTCTTTTCACCTGACAGTGAGGAGTTTCGCCAGGGGGGACGTAGCGCGTGGGAGGATCACGCTATTCCCCCCCCAGTTCCCCCTCCCCCACAGACCGACCAGAGGAGGCACTAGTGCGGCGACCAGCACACATACCCACACCCGGATTCCCTCCTGCAGACACGGCCAACTGTGTTTGTAGGGACGCCCAACCAAGTCGGAGGTAACGGGGATTCGAACCGACGATCCCCGCTACGCTACCCAGACGCCTCCAAAAACAACACATGTTTAACGCTGGAGCAATTTTGGGGTGTTAACTGAAACATATTTCGTATTTCATTTAACATGTTTTCCCACTGTTAACACGATATAATTTGCATAGATGTTGACCAAATGTGAATATGACTCCATCATGTTCTGCATGTAGGCAGCGCCACAAGCAGGGGCCAACAACAAAAGCGGCTTAATAATTCATCGTGGCATTGCAAACTACATAAACCACTGAAGCAGGTAAAATCCAAAAAACTTGGTTTGCATCTCTTCCACTCACACACGCACACGCGCGCACACACACACACACACAAACACACACACACACACACCCATTTACACAACTTATTCCTTACGGAAGTTGCCCTCTCAGCAGACTTCTCTGACAGCCTTCGGTTGTCCCGACAATGATGAGGTCAGGGGTTTGGGGGCGGAGTTTG
>NC_079211.1:49257951-49327951 GCF_029633865.1 Lampris incognitus | reverse complement strand
GAATGGGTTTCGATGGACGCTGGAGTCAATGCTGTAACACAACATGGAGTGGGGAAATGAAGACTTTGAACCAACTCAATTCGACCGGAATGAGATTTGATAATTTTATAAACTGTACATTGAGGGTTTAGAAAATATTAAAAAAACATGGCTGCCTCTTTTCCATGTTCTGCTAAAAGATCCATCCATCCATTCTCCGAACCGCTTATCCTGCTCTCAGGGTCGCGGAGATGCTGGAGCCCATCCCAGCAGTCATTGGGCGGCAGGCGGGAAGACACCCTGGACAGGCCGCCAGGCCATCACACACACACACACACACACACACACACACAAACGTTCATACCTAGGGGTAACTTAGTATGGCTGATTCACCTGACCTACATGTCTTTGGACTGTGGGAGGAAACCGGAGCACCCGGAGGAAACCCATGCAGACACGGGGAGAACATGCAAACTCCACACAGAGGACGAACTGGGACGACTCCCAAGGTTGGACTACCCTAGGACTCAAACCCAGAACCTTCTTGCTGTGAGGCAACCACGCTAACCACTGTGCCACCGTGCCACCCCTGCTCAAAGATAATATATTAAAAAAAAGATCCAGGGTGTGAACTACAGGGCAACAGGGGGAACTTGGCTCCTCTTAACAAGACACGAGCTCCCCTGAAAACATGTATGAAAAAAAATTTTTTTTGAGGGGGGGGGGATCTCTAAAATATTGACAATTTGCTATTTTTGCCATGCATTTCTATTTTTCTGTATCCTCATCATCATTGATCATGTGTAAAATTAGGTTATTATTGATGTATAATTCATGCATGAGGCCGATTCATCACTGACTCACTTTAATAAAGTTAGCGGCATGCATGCTATTCTCTCCATCACCATCACAGCATGGTGGTGCAGAAAGTCACTTTCACTCAAAGATCAGAAAAAACAAACTTTCTTCGCCCCGCTCAGTCTTGTGCACCGAACTGCTGTCATTTACTTCTGTTTTGTAGTCAGAATACCGATATGTCAAGAAGAAAACAAGGGAGCTTAACTCGCAAATTTTGGATTTTCCAAAAAAATCTAAGCCAATCGACTCTAAAGAGCAGCCAGAGCCAGAGGCCTCTATGGTCGCTCCTGTTGTAAGGACAATTCCCAATTAACTGTATTATTCATTGTTAGCACTGTATTGTACGTGATGGTTGATGATGAGGACTGGATCCCTTGTAGGCAGCCTGGCTTATTTCTGTTGGTATGTACAATGCTCATGCTTGTGTGTGTTGTTATTATATGTGTGTGTTTGTTGATACGTGATGCTCACATCTGATGTCTTAATTACACACACAAATTATTGTGCTCATCTGTAGGCGATGGGTAACTTTAACCGTTGTTGATGAGGACTTGGTCCCTTGTAGGCGGCCTTGTGAACTTGAACTCCTTCACGTGAGTTAACAACTCATCCCCATTCCGGAGGGAGCAAGTCTCCATTTTCCAGTAGAGAACCATGGCCTCAGACTTGGAGGTGCTGACTCTCATCCCAGCCATTTCACACTCAGGTGCAAACCACCCCACAGTGCACCCTGGAGGTCATGTTCTGATGAAGCCAACAAAACTACATCATCTACAAAGAGCAGAGATGCAATTCTGAGGTTCCCAAAACAGACACACGCCTCAACTTGGCGGCGCCTTGAGATCCTGTCCATGAATATCACAAACAGAATCGGAGACAAGGGACAACCTTGGCGGAGTCCGACACCCACCGAATACATGTTTGACTTTATGCCAAGAATACAGACACAGCCCTCACTTTGGTTATACAAGGACCGGATGGCTTGTAGCAACTGCCCCGATACCCCATACTCCCGCAGTACCCCACACAGAGTGCCCCGGGGTACACAGTTGTAAGCCTTCTCCAAGTCCACAAAACACATGTAGACTGGCTGGTCAAACTCCCATGTCCCCCTCAGCACTTCCACAAGGATAAAGAGTTGGTACGTTCTTCCATGGCCAGGATTTCATATCATATTATATTATAATATATTATATTATATTTCTCAGTATAGTAATCATACTGCAGTAGGATTTCCTCAAGAACTCTCCCATTGGGGATGAGTTAGATGAATGCTGAAGTGCACAGCCGAGCCTGCAGAGATCTGTGTGTCGCTGCAAGGAATCCACTAGACTGGATAATCACGAGGTCTGGTTGAAGGTAGCCCACAGCTACATGGCAGTCATGGCTAGTCAACATCATATGTGACAGAACAAATAATACACAATTTTGACAGAACTCTTCAATCAAGAGGGTCAAAAGAGTCAAACCGATTTCTGGCGAAGAGTGTGTAGATGAGACGCTATCATATCCAGTCACCCCCATAGGGGTGAATGTATTCAAACCAGCGTGTACAAGACTTCCCCTGGAAAGATGTGTCATAGTGTCTGTAATTTCAGACTCCTAGCCCCTAATCCTCAACATAACTGTGCTCTTCACTACAGTGTACCTGAACATCATGATGAAAAATAACATCGACAACAGACTTAATCTGCAACAATAATAACAATTACCAACCAACGTTTGTTGCCATCTCAATCAGAAACTTGATGCAAATCAAAACCATCAATTAACTTTAGTTATAATTTTGCTCATAACTTTTTGCTCATGAGTCATAATAGCAACATATTTGTATGGCCCTATGATGCTAAAACTGATCGCCTTGGTGATAAATTCAATGAAAAAGAGATGGCATCACCATCAGCATCATCATTACTGTCCTTTACTTTCTTTTACTCTTTTTATAAATGTCAGCAGACAGAGACAGCCTAAAAATGACTTCTAACTTAGCTTTTAAAATTGTAACTTGAACTCACACATTTGGTGATTTGGACAGTTTTTAACACCTGCCCAATCAATCCTGTATCACTCCAAGTTACCGAATACACCCCGTTTAGCATTTACCATAATCCAGGCGAAGCAACCTCATCACTGTCTAGTTCCTGTAGAGGCTTTTGGTTCTGGTCAGGTCAGGTTAGTGTCATGATTTTCCATGTCCAGGCTTTTGGGGGACTCTGAAAGGTCTGCGGACGGCTGTTCCACTTCTCTCAAGACATGGCTCAATACGTTTTCTGCTGCGTTTACACCAAAAACTGCATGTTCTTTAATTCGCGCTACGAATCAGGTGACGCCGCCGAGTAGCACCACAGTTTCACAGCAACAAGATCTTTTGACAACACAATCATTCAGCGTTAGCATTAGCATTAGCAACCGTGACTCAGTATTTTCAAATAAAGAAAAACTCACGAGTCCAAAAACTTAGATGTGCGAATATGAGAAAACTGTGTTTTCCTATCAGTGCATGTGCCTCATACTTGTCGTTGTGTGTTCGTGTGTGTGTGTGTGTGTGTGTGTGTGTGTGTGTGTGTGTGTGTGTGTGTGTGTGTGCGTGCGACCACTGGGTATTACTGTGACCTCTTGTCCTTCTCTGACCAGAGGCGTCTCAGGAACATCTGGAGGAAAAGTGTAAAAGCCAAACCTCTCACCCTCTTCCTACCTTCACACTCCCTCTCTCTCGGGATCAGGGGGCCTTTCTGTTTTTCCTATTAACCATGAGGGAAGATAACACCGAATACATTTGCTTTCAGGTACTGAGGCATCCTGTTGTCCTCATATTTGAATCAAATGATATGGCCATGAGGTGCTGAGGTTTCTTTTTAGATTTGTCTTGTTTGAAAACTTATAAAAGGTTTCGGTGGGTTTTTTCACGAGTGCGAGCATTAGCACGGGAAGTGGGGGGCTGGAGCTCCCCCTAGTGGTGGGTGCAGCCCCCCCAACCCAGTAGTGGCAGGTGTCTGTGTAACACCTTAGACCCAACAGTATGCCTAATTTTTCCTAACATACAAATGATAAAAAAAACACCTTTATTTTAAATAGTGGGCTAGGGCTGCGTGGAATGTACAATTTTAATAATAAAGTGAGCAAACACTCATTCCAAACCTGCTACACACGCACCTTACAAACAAAACAATGACGTCATACTGTAATGACGTCTACTGTAGCGACCAGGGGAGGTGGTCGCTCTGACTGTCGGCGGTTCTGTGCTGGGGGAGCACAGTGGCTGATGGGACTCTTAATGTTAGCTTTAAATTTGTGTTTCAGTGATGTGTTTGTTCATGTTGTGGTTATTCTTGTGTTGTTGTTTTGGGGGTTTGACTCAGACCAAGTAGGAGACCATTTACTGACTGACTGACTGACTGTAGGACTGTGACTGTGACTGATGTCACCACTTGGGACATGGGGGGGGGTTCGGTACGTTGTTGTAAGTTCTGGTCTGTTCTGGCCGGTGTGAATAACAGAGCACTCCCGGGGTCGTGCGGTGTATGGGGCACGGGAGCTGCGATTAAAAACAGATCTCTGCCTCACGACTCGTTCTTCCACGCCGGCTCGCCGCAACACTTTTTGTTTTAGTTGGCAGCCCCCCTACTTAAAACATCTTCCCGCGTGCTAGAGTGCGAGTGTTGGCTTATTGGTTATCCCGAAAAGTCCTCCATCGTCCATCTCAGCATTTACCAATCTATGTTTCAGTCCACCATCTGAATATACAAGAATGTTTATGTATGTATTAGTCTGTCCCTCCAACCATCCATCGTGACTCCTGTCATTACTGTTAAGTACTGTCTGACTGAAAATACATCAATTTGTAATATGTTGACAGACAGGCGGCATGGTGACACATTGGTTAGCCTGGTCGCCTCACAGCAAGAAGGTCCTGGGTTCGAGCCCCGGGATAGTCCAACCTTGGGGGATCGTCCTGGGTCGTCCTCTGTGTGGAGTTTGCATGTTCTCCCCGTGTCTGTGTGGGTTTCCTCCGGGGGCTCAGGTTTCCTCCCACAGTCCAAAGACATGTAGGTCAGGTGAATCGACCGTGTTAAATTGTCCCTAGGTGTGTGTGTGTGTGTGTGTGTGTGTGTGTGTGTGTGTGTGTGTGTGTGTGTGTGTGTGTGTGATGGCCTGGCGGCCTGTCCAGGGTGTCTCCCCGCCTGCCACCCAGTGACTGCTGGGATAGGCTCCAGCATCCCCACGAGCAGGATAAGCGGTTCGGGTAATGGATGGATGGATGTTGACAGACTGCTTCCAAAGGAACAGTTAATTTGGGATGACTTGATCAACATCAGGTTATCTTATACAGGAACGTCTGGACTGAATGGTGAATTTCTCTCCCTCTGGTAGCTTATATCATTTTCTTTTCTACATTTGTCACGTTGTCTTTCCATCTCTGTCATTAGTGTTCTCTCTCTGCCAGCTGAGGAGGGGACGAATGTCGATCCATCTTTCTATCTATAGATCTGCCGATCTCTCCGTCTCTGTTGGTGTCTTGTCTGTACGTTCTTGGTTGTAAAACGCTCGTGCGCAGGTCTTCAGATGAGAGTATATGGAGTTTATGCAGAGAATACAGAGGGGGCAGCGGGCAGGGAGAGGGAGCAGCAAGAGTTAAAACCTCAAGGAAATTCATTCATTCATTCTCCGAACCGCTTATCCTGCTCTCAGGGTCGCGGGGATGCTGGAGCCTATCCCAGCAGTCATTGGGCAGCAGGCAGGGAGACACCCTGGACAGGCCCCCAGTCCACCTCAGGGCAGACACATTCACACCTAGAGACAATTTAATAAGTCCGAGTCACCTGACCTACATGTCTTTGGACTGTGGGAGGAAACCGGAGGACACGGAGGAAACCCACGCAGACACGGGGAGAACATGCAAACTCCACACAGAGGACGACCTGGGACGATCCCCAAGGTTGGACTACCCCGGGGCTCGAACACAGGATCTTGCTGTGAGGCGACCGCGCTAACCACTGCACCACCGTGCTGCCGGGAGGAAACCAGAGCACCTGGATGAAACCTGGAGGAAAAAATAATCATATTGACATTGAAAATAAGTGTGATTGTAAGTATACACTTTCAGAGTGTGTTCACAGAGTTTCACAGTAGCCAAGAAGACACAGTGTAGCCAATAAGACACAGTGTAGCCAATAAGACACAGTGTAGCCAATTAGACAGTGTAACAAAGCTCTGGCACTCAGAGTAAAGTTATGAGTGCGCATGATTTTTATTCAGTACCATCAAAAGGAGCACAAATAGTGGTGCCCCTCTGGCTCACCAAGTAGAGGGGTACCACATAAGGTTGAGTCCTTACTGCTTTGGCCTGAGTTAGAATCCGGCTCGGCCCCTTTGCTGCAGGTCACCCCCCTCTCTCCCCTGCATTCCCCCCCCTTTTTCTCCCCATTTGTATCCGGCCAATTACCCCACTCTTCTGAGCTGTCCCGGTCGCTGTTCCACCCCCTCTGCCGATCCGGGGAGGGCTGCAGACTACCCCATACCTCCTCCAATACATGTGGAGTCGCCAGCCGCTTCTTTTCACCTGACAGTGAGGAGTTTCAACAGGGCAATGTAGCACGTGGGAGGAACACGCTACTCCCCCCAGTTCCCCCTCCCCCCTGAACAGGTGCCCCGACCGACCACAGGAGGCACTAGTGCAGCAACCAGGAACCATACCCGCATCCGGCTTCCCACCTGCAGACACAGCCAATTGTGTCTGTAGGGACGCCCGACCAAGCCGGAGGTAACACAGGGATTCGAACTGGAGATCCCCGTTTTGATAGGCAACGGAATAGACCGCAACACCACTTGGATGCCCCTCCCTGGATTTTCCTCTCTCTCTCTCTCTACTATCGCTATCCAATAAAGACGGAAAATGCAAATAAATAAATAAATAAAAAACAGGAGCACAAATAGGCGTCTGTCCAGATGTTGTGCTGGACGCTGAGCAGAGCGCTGCTAAACCAGGAGGAGGTTTTCTAAGAGGAGGTTTATGGATGTGGTGAGGGAGGACATGCAGGTGGCTGGTGTGACAGAGAAAGATGCAGAGGACAGGAAGAGATTGCAACGGATGATCCGCTGTGGCGAACCCTAACGGGAGCAGCCGAAAGTAGCAGTAGTAGTAGTAGGATTAGTAGTATTACTAGTAGTACTTTTTAATCTCTCATGCTGTACTGTAAATAGTGTAATTTTATACATTATTTTGTCATATTCTCTGGCTGTGTTGATGGTGAACAGATGCCTCCAGCAACGCCTGCTGCGCTGTACTGTTGTGCGGCTGACAAATAACAGAACTTGAACTTGAACTGGCGTCTGATGCTGCACGATGTTAAAGCAGACCTGTAGGTGTGTGGTGTGTGCTTCTCACACACACACTGTATGTACCCCAGCGGTCTAAAGTGATTATACAGCCTACACTGTGGTGCTTGAAAGCGGATATAAAAATTAGAGAGGGAGAGATGTGTCCTCCATGTGACGGCGTTATATAAAAGGCTTGTCTATACATCTTTATCTTTGTGTGTCTGTGTGTGCGAGTAGGGTGACTCATCAAAGAATGGATTTTGAAAACACCCCCGGAACAAGACAGAAACATGCCTCTCTGTCTTTGCTCAATGTCACTAAAGAGGGGTTTCGTACAGCGTTACACCCCCGGAGCATATCTCATGATGCTTAACATGCTTTTTAACTGTACTTGCAAACAAGCTGTGTGTGTGTGTGTGTGTGTGTGTGTGTGTGTGTGTGTGTGTGTGTGTGTGTGTGTGTGTGTGTGACTCCTGAGGGGTAAGACTCAGAGATGAGAGGTGTCATCTTGCCCCCACTCGTTTTTTTTGTGTGGAGTTTTTCCCCCTTTTTCTCCCCAGTCGTACCTGGCCAATTACCCCACTCTTCCGAGCCATCCCGGTCTCTGCTCCACCCCCTCTGCCGATCCGGGGAGGGCTGCAGACTACCACATGCCTCCTCTAATACATGTGGAGTCGCCAGCCGTTTCTTTTCACTTGGCAGTGAGGCGTTTCACCAGGGGGACGTAGCGCATGGGAGGATCATGCTATTCTCCCCCCTCTCCCGAACAGGCGCTCCGACCAACCAGAGCAGGCGCTAGTGCAGCGACCAGGACACATACCCACATCCGGCTTCCCACCCACAGACACGGCCAATTGTGTCTGTAGGGATGCCCAACCAAGCCGGAGGTAACACGGGGGTTTGAACCGGCGATCCTTGTGTTGCTAGGTAATGGAATAGACCGCTATGCTACCCGGACACCCCAATTATCTTGAGTTTTAAGCTTGCCGTCATATTTTGTTATAGGACAGCATGTTTGTTTTGGGTAAGGCAAATGCGCGTGGCGCTGAGTGTGGATTAACGAGAATGTTTCCTGAGCGTTTGAGCTGTTTTCCATTTATTATTATTTAAAGTCTTTTAGTAAAGAGCAGATAAAAGTCAGTCTCATTTTAACTTCATGAAATGAGAAAATCCATTCAGCCCTCTCCGCTTGTTTTTCCTTAAATGGCCCGAGTTCTCTGGGTCATTTTCAGTTCAATTCAATTCAATTTATTGTCATTAAAAACAATGTGCAGGCACATGTTAAAAATGAAATGAGGGCTGTGGCTTCACCAAACAGTGCAAGACAGACACAGACAAACACAGCAAACACAATATAAGAGAGACACACATGAAGACCAAAAACTAAAATAAGTTAAAAGAGAGCTGGAGTACAAAATATTTAAAAATATCTACAGACATTCAGTGGGTAGCCAGGTTCAGGTGGGCAACAGCTTGTGGAAAGAAGCTGTTTTTGAGCCTGGTAGTGCGGGCTCTGAGGCTCTTGTAGCACCTCCCAGAGCGCAGGGGGGAGAACAGTCCATGGTTGGGGTGGGTGGCATGATGCTCAGACCCCTTCGAAGGCAGCGTTTGTGATAAATGTATTTTATGGCTGGGAGCTGGGTACCGGTGATATGCTGGGCCGCCTTGACGACCCGCTGCAGAGCTTTCTGGTCTACTGAGGCGCAGTTGCCATACCACACTGAGATGCAGATGGTCAGGATGCTCTCTATGGTGCAGTGGTAGAAGTTGGTGAGAATTTTGGGGGGTAGACAGGCGCTCCTCAGCCTCCTCAGGAAATGCAGGCATTGTTGGGCCTTTTTCACAAGGGCCTGGGTATTTAATGTCCACGAAAGATCCTCGATGATGTGGACCCCAAGGAATTTAAAGCTGGAAACATGGTCCACTTCCACCCCATTGATGTGAATGGGGGAGTGGCTGCAGCTTCTAGACCTCCTGAAGTCCACAATCAGCTCCTTTGTCTTCTGCACATTAAGGACAAGATTGTTGGTAGTACACCATGATGTGAGGTGCTCAACCTCGTCTCTGTAGGCCATCTCGTCATTGTTGGTGATACGGCCAATAACTGTGGTGTCATCTGCAAACTTAACTATAACATTTGAAGGGTGAGTTGGCAGGCAATCGTGGGTAAAGAGGGAGAAAAGGAGGGGGCTCAGAACACAGCCTTGAGGGGCACCTGCGCTGAGGGTCAGGGTGGAGGAGGAGTGGTCACCTAACCTAACAGACTGAGGTCTGTTGGTCAGGAAGTCCAGGATCCAGTTACAGAGGGAGGGGTTGAGGCCAAGGGAGAGGAGTTTGGTGGTTAGTTTGGCGGGGGTGATAGTGTTGAAGGCAGAGCTATAATCTATAAACAGCATCCGGATGTATGTGTTGTTAAGTTCAAGGTGGGTCAGAGCAACGTGCAGGGTAGTGGCAATGGCATCCTCAGCAGACCTTTTGGGACGGTAGGCGAACTGATGTGGGTCGAATGTGGGGGGGATAATGTTTTTGATGTGAGCCAGAACCAGTCTAGCTAGTAACATCTACTCACTCAGCTGGCAACATCTGGAGCACATCAGCAACATGCAACATGTACATCTCCAGTTAGGCTGCTGTCATCACAGTAGATGGCTCAGTGTCTCTACTGAGGTGAGTTTCCCCTTCACCGTGAAGCACAACATAAACACAGTCCATCATTATTGTTATTATTGACGACCATTTTGCAGTTTAACTTTCAAATATCACAGATTTAGGAAATGTGCGAAATTGTCCTTTAATGAATTGTCCTCTGCCCACTTCAAATCACGTTTTGTTAGAGTTTCAGTACCACCAACTACAATATGTCTCTGAGCTCATCTCATGTCACCAGAGGGGCAGTAAGTGCAGGGCAGATGTTGACAGATGACATCTGTGCAGCCGGTGGAAATCACGGGGGTGGGTGAAATGACCTGCTGCTCATTTGGAGGTGGTTGGTCTTCGCTCCGGCCACAAAACTGTGTTGTCCCTTCTGCAGAAGGTGGGAGAACGTCAGTGTTTTCTCACCAACAGAAACGAACAACCGCGTTCGCTTCTGCTCTGCTTTACCAACGTTGCTCTTCAGTTGTGAAATGCAAACAAGCTTCCTTAAAGAAAATTAAAGTTTTGCAAGAGAACGCAAAAAAACATTACATTCAGAAAGTTTTGTGGCAGAACTCCAAACTTTTTTTTTTTTGCCCCATGTCCATTTAGAGATGCCATACTTTCCTATATCCTTTTTGCTTTGCTCGTTTGACGTTTTCTCATCTTCAGGAAAGCATCATTTCAGCAATTTTGTTGAAACCTGAATCAAAGGTAACCTTTCTATCTCACAGCGCATTACCTAGACTCAACATATAAAAAAAAATGAGTCTGAAACATACAGAGGACATAATATAGATGTACTTATTGGTGGTTTTTATCACTGCCATGTTGTACAGGAAGTAATTTAGTATTTTCCAGCTCCCAAGAAAAAACAAGACAATGTCAGCGAGACAGCTAAGTCTCTAAACTTTGATGGGAACTGATCATAGTCCACAATAAAGGGGGGGGGGGGTGGTCAGCCCTTTCCAGGAGGAGGGCGTTTTCACAGAACACAAGTGGATTTTAGAAATGGGACAAACCTCTGAAACGGAGGCTGTCAGACAGCGAATCATGTAATCACACCAGGCCTGCTCAATCAACTCCTTATGAGCGAGCAAAATTGAAAATTGATCATATCAATTATACTTCACCAGGATGTGAATGCATACGGTATTTGTCTCCCACGCACAGTGGGGGAATCTCTTTCCCAAGGAATTACATCCATAGGCAATATCATTATCCGTGCCCATAATCTAAAGAGACAGTTCACTGCTGGAAAAAGCCACATTTAATCAAAAACAGCCTTCTGTGTAATGGAAGGGTGCAATTATTTTTGAAATTGGTGCATTAGGGCAGGAGAAAAGTGAGAAAATAGGCTGTGGTTTTCCTTCAGTGGAAAATCCTACAACCATCATATATTATGCTCCTCCCTTCCGATGACACGCCCCCAATTTGGGGGCCTGGGAGCTACTAGCTTGTTTACAAATAGCAGGCGGCCATACTGTTAGCAACAGAGTTGGACAGCGAGAGTAGAGCAACCGACAACAATCACAACTGGTTCTTTTTGCAAAGCTTTCATTCACCTGTTGTGTTTTCTGTGGCTCCGAGCCACAGACAATTCAAAATATTTTGAAAACACATCGCGGGACAGTCTGAAAAACCTTCAAGCATGCAGCTTGCATTTCAAAAGAGGACTTGGAATGCCATTTGGTTCCTTCAACAAAAGGAGACAGGACTAACATCTACCACTGCTCCTTCACTAAATTTGGAAACGAGGGATGATGAACAACCGGGGACTCCTGCTCAACCCCCACTTGAAACAAGTAATAAATAGGCAAGTAAGAAACAAGTTAGCTGAATTTGTTGTTTTACTCTTCTGTATTGACTCATTCATTATATGAAACTGGTTAAAATCACAGTCACAAGCTAGCCAGATAGACATTTAGGAAATGCTAACTGGGTGCGCTGTTTCATGCTAGGCTCCACATCCAGACTACTGCTACAGCAACCCTCACTACCAGCATCTCTGAAGCCAGGGTGGGGACAAAGGACAACGATGAGCCAGTGACTTCTTCTGCGAAACCCCCACCAACCAAAAGACCTCACCGAGAGCTACGATACAAGTTAAAAACCTGTGATATTTTACTGTTCTGCACCATCTGTATTATTTCCTTCATAAGCTTATGGCAATGACAAGTTTGGCTTTATAGCCAATTTAAAGATGGTGGACATAATGCCGACAATTTGGTTCATTTCCTTCTAAGTGCCACATACAGTCATGGCAACATGGACCACTTACATGGGAATGAAGGAGTGAGCTCGTCTTGCCATCCTTGAGCACATCGTGAAGACAGTGACGAGGGAAAAAGCCATTACTCGTGCAGGTGTGTTTTTGTGTTTTATACATGAACAGTCTTGTAATTACATATACAGTGTAGTTACTGTGCCCTCACATCTAAAGTGCATGATTTCATTACGTCATTAGATTTACATACATGACCACATCTTACAGTACCTTACAGTAATATAGTTCTGTTTAGTTGCCTGTGTCACTTGATACAGTGGAGGGCATAATCTTCCCTTCATTCATTCATTCATCATCATCCGCTTCTCCGGGGTCGGGTTGCGGTGTCAGCAAGCTAAGTAGGCCACTCCAGGCGTCCCCCTCCCCAGCAGCGCCTTCCAGCTCCTCCTGGGGGATCCCAAGGCATTCCCAGGCCAAACTGGACATGTAGTCCCTCCAGCGAGTTCTGGGTCTACCCCGGGGTCTCCTCCCAGTTGGACGTGCCCGGTAAACCTCCAAACGAAGGCACCCAGGAGGCATCCTAATCAGATGCCCGAACCACCTCAACTGGCTCCTTTCGACGCGAAGGAGCAGCAGCTCTACTCCAAGCTCCCTGCGGATGTCCGAGCTCCTCACCCTATATTTAAGGCTGAGCCCAGACACCCTACGGAGGACACTCATTTCAGCCGCTTGTATCCGTGATCTCACCCTTCCCTTCATTCTGAAGTCAAAATCATGTGTCAATAGATGTTTCTCTATAGGAGACAGCCTTCATAGAAAATCTTCAGAGGATTAATTTGAAAATAATTACCATGATGTGGTATATTTTATACTCCAGCAACCTTTAAGGTTAAGCATTTACTTAATTGTATTTTTTTTTTTTTTGCATAACACTGCAACCTGTGAGTGTTAAGCAGAAGTGACTGGATAAAATGCACAATGTATGTGTATATAGGATGGTCAGAGGTAGTGATATCTGCACTATAATATCCCAGCGCTAAACACCGTCAAAACCAGTCATCATCAGTACGGCTGTGATGATAATGAAACTGATGATATGCTGAGGACACATTTACATCTGTGGGAGTTCTGCACCTATCCAGACAGTTTTACTGTGTGTTTGTGTGTGTGTGTGTGTGTGGTTCCTTTTTCTCCCCTCAGTTCTGTTGTCCAGACATACAATACATATTACCTCTGCAGACCACAATGTTTGTTAAGTGCATGGATCTGCTCTGACAGATGACGTTAACACAACTACTGACCGTAGGAGCTCTCTCTCCTCTCTCTCGCCCTCTCCTCTTCTTGCTCTTTCTTTCCCTTCACACTCCTCCCCTCCACAGTAATCGCTCTCTTTTGGAGGGTTGCAGTGGATTGGTAAATGCATGATATTGGCGGGACGCTGTCAGTAATATTCCACATGGACAGAGCAGCCTGAGAGTGACCCAGAGGAGACACAGGCTTCATACCCATGTTCTTTTTCAATGAAAGCAAAGACAAACATTCTTAATGTTTCCAACCAGCTTTGGCCTAAAAGAAATTAGTTGTGTTGAAACTACATGACTGACGTGGATTCAACAGATCGTGTGGTCATAAGACCGTGAAGCATATTGATATTGCAAACTTGGACAAGCAAACACAGCTCTTGACTCTTGCAGGACGTACAGATGGCTTTATAGTACATCTGTATTTTGAACACAGAGTTTAGTACTACAGACAATAACAACCTTGGGATCACATAGGAAAACAATGAATTCTGAGACACCGATTCCTGCTTGTGGCAGGACTGGTGCAGTGGTTAGCTCAGTCGCCTCGCAGCAAGAAGGTCCTGGGTTCGAGCCCCGGGGTAGTCCAACCTTGGGGGTCGTCCCAGGTCGTCCTCTGTGTGGAGTTTGCATGTTCTCCCTGTGTCTGCGTGGGTTTCCTCCAGGTGCTCCGGTTTCTTCCCACAGTCCAAAGACATGTAAGTCAGGTGAATCGGCCGTACTAAATTGTCCCAAGGTGTGAATGTGTATGTGTGTCGGCCCTGTGAGGGACTGGCGGCCTGTCCAAGGTGTCTCCCCGCCTGCCACCCAATGACTGCTGGGATAGGCTCCAGCATCCCTGCAACCCTGAGAGCAGGATAAGTGGTTTAGATAATGGATGGCTGGATGGATGATTTCCACTTTCCACTTATCGCAATTAATAGAGGCCACTGACTGACATGCTACTAATATATATTATTTGTCAACTTCCTCCTTCAAGAGGACAGGGAAATCATACTATTAGATAGGATATGTCATTTAGATAATATGGTTAAAAAAAGCCTCACATTCAGACATACACACACACACAAGCGCACCATGCTGACACTGATGGATAGATAACATAACTAGCATGTGGCACAACATAAATATCATCAATCACATGGCATAGAAACACTGCATGTAGAAACTGATAGCTATGATCAATGAGTTGATAACACACACACACACACACACACACACACACACACACACACACACACAGTCATACAAACCACCATACAAACACATTGCATCGGTCAACCAAAAGACAAGTGCCCACACACACATGCACATCATGCACATCTTGTGTATATATCTGAAGTTTGTTGTAGTGTTGTTGTTCTGTGTTAAGTACGCTGAGAGAGTCACCACTTCGGAGTCACATTCCATGAGTGTGCAAACCTACATGGCCAGTAAACATGATTCTGAGTCTGATAAAAAGAAAGTAGACACTGCTGCTATCTTAATACATATCTTAATACTGCCATCTTATTTTAATACTGTCATCTTATCATAAATACTTATCTTAATACTGCCATCTTATCTTTTCTTATATAATACTCTATATTTATCGTTAAATTGCGTTTTTCGCTGTTGCAGCTAACAATATAAAAAAGTCAGACAGACTGCTGTGCTAGTCCTACTGTTAAACACATTCAATTTCCAACAAAGACGGAAAATGCCAAAAAAAAATCTTAAAAAAAACACATTCAATTAAAACAAATGGTTTAACAAATGTAAGTCAACAGACTGAGTCCTAGTCAAACAATAATGGGTTTATATTAACATCGTACTGCAGCTGCAGTGTTGCCTGTTTACCACGGTACACACACACCACCACCACCAGGTACTGCCGCTGTTAAGACATGTCGCTTTAAACGATGCAAACTGTCCATAAAGCACGCAATGCCAAGTAGGCTTATTAATATTTCAACTGCCGCCAACTGACAAACAACATAAAAAGAAATGGCATTGATAATTTGAGAATATTTAAATATTTATTGAAAAGACTTTAAAGTGTGTGTGTGTGTGAGAGAGAGAGAGAGAGAGAGAGAGAGAGAGAGAGAGAGAGAGAGAGAGAGAGAGAGAGAGAGAGAGAGAGAGAGAGAGAGAGAGAGAGAGAGAGAGAGAGAGAGAGAGAGAGAGAGAGAGTCACCAGTCCAGCCCTGTGGTGGTTTCCATGCCGGGAGCCGTGGCAGCGTCGCATGTTATGGCTGAGAGACTGCGCATGAACGGGTCGTTTGCATGTGCCACGGCCTCCGAGGCCGTTCACTCACACGGACCTCTCTACTGTACCTTACACTTTCCTCTCTACTGTACCTTACACTGACGTCTCTACTGTATCTTACACTGACCTCTCTACTGTACCTTATACTGACCTCTCTACTGTATCTTACACTGACCTCTCTCCCGTACCTTACACTGACCTCTCTCCCGTACCTTACACTGACCTCTCTACTGTACCTTACACTGACCTCTCTACTGTATCTTACACTGACCTCTCTCCCATACCTTACACTGACCTCTCTAATGTATCTTACACTGACCTCTCTCCCGTACCTTACACTGACCTCTCTACTGTATCTTACACAGACCTCTCTCCCGTATCTTACACTGACCTCTCTCCTGTATCTTACACAGACCTCTCTCCCGTATCTTACACAGACCTCTCTCCTGTATCTTACACCGACCCCTCTACTTTACCTTACACTGACCTCTCTACTGTACCTCAAACTGACCTCTCTACTGTACCTTATACTCACCTCTCCACTGTACCTTACACTGACCTCTCCACTGTACCTTACACTGACCTCTCTACTGTATCGTGCACCGACTCGGGCTGAATGGTTTGAAGACACACTGCATCTTGGCATTCTCTGTATCCATCTGCCTGCATATCTGCAACTATTTCTACAATCACAGTACGCACCAAAGCGCGCACACACACACACACACACACACACACACACACACACACACACACACACACACACACACACACACACACACACACACACACATACACACACTTCTCCTATGTCTTCCCTTGTTAATGAGGTGTTGTATCATGGTGTGTTGTGTTGCAGCCAACACATCGATGGCTGACTGAGATCAATGACAACGCTGTTACACTGACACAAGAGACCTTGATATGGTGTGTGTGTGTGTGCGTGTGTGTGTGTGTGTGTCTGGTACACACAGTGACAGGTAATTCATAATGATGGCAGGAAATCTTCTATCATATCTCCATCCTCAGTCATCTTCACACGGCAGTGGGGCAGACGAGGGGAGAGTGTGAGTGTGAGAGACGGAGGCCGGCGACTCGACACAGAGGAGGATGGAGGGAGACGAGGTCAGACAAGAGATACAAGAAGAAACATAAAGGAGACGGGCGTAAAAGAGAGAGACGGGGGAGATGCAACGAGCGTGTTAATTCAGCTCAATAGTGCCTTAAGACTTTTTTTTTGGATTTCCCCCCCTTAAACTCCCTAATTGTACCCAGCCAATTACCCAACTCTTCCGAGCTGTCCCGGTCGCTGCTGCACCCCCTCTGTTGATCTGGGGAGGGCTGCAGACTACCACATACCTCATCCGATACACGTGGAGTCACCAGCCGCTTCTTTTCACCTGACAGTGAAGAGTTTCGCCAGGGAGACGTAGGGCGTGGGAGGATCACGCTATTCGCCCCAGTCCCCCCCGGACAGGTGCCCCGCCCAACAGGGGGAGGCGCTAGCGCAGCGACCAGGACACACACCCGGCTTCCCACCCACCAACTGTGTCTGTAGTGATGCTCAACCAAGCCGGAGGTAACACGGGGATTCGAACCTACGATCCTCATGTTCCATGTTGGCAGGCAACGGCATAGACCGCTACACCACCCGGACGCCCCACATGCCTCGATAATTAACGAAAAGGTTTGTAACGCACTCGTCTTGGGCTAACAACATTAATAACTTCACATCTCTATCACAGTTTATGAAGGACGGGAGCTGTCGTGTCTGTTCATCTGTTTGCATGTCTCTGTCCCTACGATGCTCCACCAAGTATCTATGTATCTGAGACGGCGCCAAGGCAGAAGTGATGGGTTGTCGTGAGGGGTTGAGAGACAAACAGCATCCACGCATAACAAACTGTTCACCGCTCACGATCTGCAAGTTTTCCGTCCCCTGACTACTTCATTTACAGATGTTCACCACCGTCTAGCTCAGAAGGGCATCACGTGACTCTTTTGGCCACTTCTGCAGGATCAAGCTACATGTGGATATTTGGTTTTAGCTCCACACCTCTAAAATGGACATTTCAATGCAAGCATTTAAAAAAAGCTTGTAAGCAAATGGAGTCTCCGTGGACGATGATGTTCATGGATGACATTGTGATCTGCAGCGAGAGTAGGGTGCAGGTGGAGGAGAGCCTGGAGAGGTGGAGGTATGCACTGGAGAGAAGAGGAATGAATGTCGGTAGCAGCAAGACGGAATACCTATGCATGAATGAGAGGGAGGACAGCAGAACGGTGAGGGTGCAAGGAGTGGAGGTGACGAAGGCATATGAGTTTAAATACTTGGGGTCAACTGTCCAAAGTAACGGGGAGTCTACAAGGGGGGTGAAGAAGAGAATGCAGGCAGGGTGGAGTGGGTGGAGAAGAGTGTCAGGAGTGATTTGCGACAGAGGAGTACCAGCAAGAGTTAAAGGGAAGGTTTACAAGATGGTTGTGAGACCAGCTATGTTGTATGGTTTGGAGACAGTGGCACTAATGAAAAGACAAGAGGTGGAGCTGGAGGTGGCAGAGTTGAAGATGATAAGATTTAATTGGGAGTGACGAAGAAGGACAGGATTAGGAATGATTATATCAGAGGAACAGCTCAAGTTGGACGGTTTGGAGACAAAGCAAGAGAGACAAGATTAAGATGGCTTGGACATGTGTGGAGTAGAGATGCTGGGTATATTGGGAGAAGGACGCTGAATGTGGAGCTGCCAGGGAAGAGGAAAAGAGGAAGACCAAAGAGGAGGTTTATGGATGTGGTGAGAGAGGACATGCAGGTGGCTGGTGGGACAGAGGAAGATGCAGAGGACAGGAAGAAATGGACATGGATGATCCGCCGTGGTAGTAGTAGTAGTAGTAGTTTTAAGCAAAAGGGGAAAAGGCCGTCTTTTGAATATGTTGCTTTGAAACAAAATTTAATTAGAAGTACTGCAGATTACAACCTGGTATGCTAGGTTGTAATCTGTGACTATGAGGAGAAACGAATTCCACAGAATCTCAAATGTGGTTTTCATTGGACAGTGTCATTTGTAGTTATGGACCATGTAACATCAATTTACAAATGCAGATTATGACTGGACGGGGGTGGGGGTTCCTGTTTAAAGGTGTGACCATTTGGAGGGGGGCCAAACCCAGTTTAGTGACTGCTGTTATGGCTGAAAAAATGTTGCCCTAGCACATGTTCCCCTCTTTTTTCTCCTTTTACAGGAAGTGGCTACGGCGTGCCTGTTACCAGATGGTGCAGGTGGGTTTGACACAACAGACAGAAACTGGACGGGATCTGCCATAACTCCATACGGACTGCTGCGGCGGGAAGTCGCTCCTCCGTGGGTTAAATAAACCCGTCAGATGCCAAGAAAAGCCCATGCGGCGCTGCTCGCTGGGCGACCTGAGCCAGGCCGAGACGGTCAAGTGTGGACGGCGCCTTGCGGAGCTTCTCCTCCGTTCGTCTCTTCTGACATTCCGGGCCAGCATGACTCTAAATACGTGTCATTTTCCCTTTGTGCCCTTAGGCCAGCATCGTCCATTCATTCCCCCACAGCAGACAACGTTAATCCCGTCTCCTTTCAATGGTATCACCGTGGAGGTTAAATGTTTAATGGACAGGAAGTTGCTCCCCCGGCCAAACAATGTGACTGTGTTATATAGAGATGGCTGCTGTGGTTTGTCTTACCTTCCGTCTTTAACTTCTCCTTGTGTTGGAGCATGTCGGGCTGCTGCAGCTCCAGGCTGGCCACCTATACACTGTGGCATCCCCCCTGGGGGGGGGGGGGACAAATATCTTTCTTCTTTCTTTTCTTTTCCTCTCTTTTCTTTTTTGTTTTTTTTGAGTAGCCTAAGGGATTCAGATGTGGACTAGTGACTGAATTTCCCCCTGCATTTAGCCCACTATGGCGAGGGAGGTCTTAAACAACTCTCCCATAATTCTTAGAAGCCAGGCGTACCTGCTGAGTCAAAGGCGGACATCTGCTTTAAAAGGACCAAACGGACGTTGTGGCCGGTACGTTTTTGCCGTCGGGGCACTCCTTCTTAACATAAGGCTGGTTTTTGCTGCTGAAGCAAAACGTTACCAGCGTGATGAGGTGTCGTGCAGCAGATGGGCTTCCAGTTTATGTTGTAATGGCACATCTTTCACATGTCACTCCACTGGGGGAGAACGGGAGCTGCCGGGGTAGTGGCCTTGCAGTGTCCTGCGCTACACAAACAGGAGTGGTGTTAATCCTTTATTCTAACCACTGAGCCGAACAGGTTTGTTTGTTTTTACACATTGGGCTGTACAGGGAGGGGAATCCTGAACTGGCAAACAAATGGATGTTTGAGCGCAACATGGGCATGCCGGCCTCCCACACGGTGCTGCTTTGTTAAGAGCAAATATAATAGCTGTGGTCCGGGTTAGACCAATGTTTCGTTTTTTGATTTTTCCCCGTTTTTCTCCCCAATTGTACATGGCCAATCATCCCACTCTCTGAGCCGTCCTGGTCGCTGCTGCTCCACCCCCTCTGCTAATCCGGGGAGGGCTGCAGACTACCACATGCCTCCTCTGATACATGTGGAGTCGCCAGCCGCTTCTTTTCACCTGACAATGAGGAGTTTCACCAGGGGGACGTTGCACATGGGAGGATCACGCTATTCCCCCCAGTCCCCCCCCCCGAACAGGCACCCCGACTGACCAGAGGAGGCGCTAGTGCAGCGACCAGGACACATACCCACATCCAGCTTCCCACCCGCAGACACGGCCGATTGTGTCTGTAGGGACGCCCGACCAAGCCAGGGGTAACATGGGGATTCGAACCGGCGATCCCCGTGTTGGAAGGCAACGTAATAGACCATTACGCTACCCGGACACCCTGCAATGTTTTGTTTTTTGTCTTTGGGAACATGTGCACTATTTCTTCACCGGCACTTCATTTTCAAGACCTTCTACTGTCAATTTCTTCATGTGAGATGAGAGATAAACGTTTGCTGGAACAAGAAGCGATGTTGCCACTTTATTTCTGTTTTTTTTTTTGGGGGGGGGGGGTTAAGCTTATCTTTTTGAATACTTTGTTATTACTGTCCAGTATTTACCACTGTGATGTGGCCTCCAGCTGTCATAGCTGACTTCATGTTTCATTTTTACTTAAACCTGATATAATGAACAAGGTTTTGTCATCCATTTCAGGAAGCCTTGAATTAAAGACCTGAATTATTCCTCTTAACTGAGCAACTCCACTTTTGTGTTAAACACTGGATGATATGATGAATTACAAGAAATACTACAAGGGACCAAGGGACTCAAAATTCTCAGCTGGGTCATGAGGGAGAGAAACTATGAAGAAATGTGAAGAATAGTTAATAGTGTGGTAATTCAGATTGAATGTTTAGCTTTGGTATGATTTGTCTCAATTATTCACATTGAGCTAAAAACCTCGAAAAGGAGTTATGTCGAGACAAAACAATTAGGCACACGTACTTTCACACAGGGAGTCATTGGAGACAATGGGTGTCACACGCACACACACACACACACACACACACACACACACAAGCGTAACAAGCCAGTGCCGGGCCCCAATGCAAGATGGTCAAAGCGGGCCCCCGGTCTACCCATCACAATCAGATGTAACTTAACGTCATGTCAGCAGTGAATGAAAGAAGTGAAAGCATGCAACACCTTGACACAGACGAAAACATAATCAGTGACAACACACTTTCACACAGATGAAAACAACATAAGACAACACACCGTCACACAGATGAAAACATAATCAGTGACAACGCACCTTGACACAGATGAAAACATAATCAGTGACAACACACCTTGACACAGATGAAAACATAATCAGTGACAGCGCACCTTGACACATATGAAAACATAATCAGTGACAACGCACCTTGACACAGATGAAAACAAAATCAGTGACAACGCACCTTGACACAGATGAAAACATAATCAGTGACAACACACCTTCACACAGATGAAAACAAAATCAGTGACAACGCACCTTGACACAGATGAAAACATAATCAGTGACAACACACCTTGACACAGATGAAAACATAATCAGTGAAAACGCACCTTGACGCAGATGAAAACATAATCAGTGACAATGCACCTTGACGCAGATGAAAACATAATCAGTGACAACGCACCTTGACGCAGATGAAAACATAATCAGTGACAACACACCTTCACACAGATGAAAACATAATCAGTGACAACGCACCTTGACACAGATGAAAACAATCAGTGACAGCACACCTTGACACAAATGAAAAAATAATCAGTGACAACGCACCTTGACGCAGATGAAAACATAATCAGTGACAACGCACCTTGACGCAGATGAAAACATAATCAGTGACGACGCACCTTGACGCAGATGAAAACATAATCAGTGACAACGCACCTTGACGCAGATGAAAACATAATCAGTGACAGCACACCTTGACGCAGATGAAAACATAATCAGTGACAACGCACCTTGACACTGATGAAAACATAATCAGTGACAGCACACCTTCACACAGATGAAAACATAATCAGTATCAGCGCACCTTGACACAGATGAAAACCTAATCAGTGACAATGCACCTTCACACAGATGAAAACATAATCAGTGACAACGCACCTTGACACAGATGAAAACATAATCAGTGACAATGCACCTTCACACAGATGAAAACATAATCAGTGACAACGCACCTTTACGCAGATGAAAACATAATCAGTATCAGCGCACCTTGACACAGATGAAAACATAATCAGTGACAATGCACCTTCACACAGATGAAAACATAATCAGTGACAACGCACCTTGACACAGATGAAAACATAATCAGTGACAACGCACCTTGACACAGATGAAAACATAATCAGTGACAATGCACCTTCACACAGATGAAAACATAATCAGTGACAACGCACCTTGACACAGATGAAAACATAATCAGTGACAGCACACCTTGACGCAGATGAAAAAATAATCAGTGACAACGCACCTTGACGCAGATGAAATCATAATCAGTGACAACGCACCTTGACGCAGATGAAAACATAATCAGTGACAACGCACCTTGACGCAGATGAAAACATAATCAGTGACAGCACACCTGCATATTGACACCATTGTTCGTGTCTGTGCACAGGCCTTATAAACACAAAACAGGAGTGTGTAGGTTGATTATTAGTCAAATAAATAGCAAATAAGTTATACGTATATCATAGGCGCACTCTCTGCTAACTCTTCTTTGTGGATTTTGCTACGCGACAGTATGCATGTCCATAATTACACACAGGCACACATTGCACATGTTACAACATAGTATATGCCGCAGACTCAATGCTCGAGATCTTTGACATGATCGTGGCAAAATAACGAGGGGTCCGTGAGTTTGCCCTGAACTGTTAAGGGCCCCAATGCAGCTGCATTACCTGCATATATGGTAGTTTCACCTCTGCATACACACACACACACACACACACACACACACACACACACACACACACACACACACACACACACACTAACAAAACCTCATATGGAGTGCAGACAAATGGGGAATCGCTCTTTTATGGGTGGAATAAAAAAGGGGGAGAAATGACAGATGGAGGGAAAGAGGGAAAATGGTTTGTCCCTCTAATAATACTGTAGTCACTGCTCATTTTGAAACAACACACACTTCCTTATCCTCCCTGCCACTCTCTTTCCCTGTCTCCAACTTTCCCTTCTCAGAAAAGAAAGCTGTTAAGCAGAAATACCCCCTCTCTTTCTCATCGAGGATCCTAACCCCCCCACCCCCCCTCTCTAACACTGACACTGGGGAACCAACAGCATGTTGAATCTAGAATCTGCAGGCAGTTATTCACTGGTTCTGCATGGCTGCCTACCAATTGGAATATCATTACAGTCAAACTGCACACGCACAACTCCACACACACAACTCCACACACACACACACACACACACGCACACGCAGAAACAGACTTGTTGTGCGTGCACACACATTCACAGGCACCAAAATGTAAAAATACCTGAACACAAGCTATGGATGTGAATGTAAACAGGCACACGTACTAACAGTCATGCTTTTCCTCTCTCTCTCAAACACACACACACACACACACACACACACACAAGGGAACATCACCATATATATTTTCTGCCGTCTTTCTTTCCTCATCCCTTTTTTCCAAGAGTCAGCAATCCAACCCATTTCCCTTTGTTTTTCCTCTCTCCCTCTCCCTCATTTTCTCTTTCACTCCATCTATCTGTCTCTCTGCTCCCCCTCACCCACGCCCTCTCATGTCTGCAGCCGTCAGTAGTGTCATATACACTCACTGGCCACTTTATTAGGTACACCTTGCTAGTACCGGGTTGGACCCCCTTTTGCCTTCAGAACTGCCTTAATCCTTCGTGGCATAGATTCAACAAGGTACTGGAAACATTCCTCAGAGAGTTTGGTCCATATTGACATGATAGCATCACGCAGTTGCTGCAGATATGTTGGATGCACATCCATGATGCGAATCTCCCGGTCCACCACATCCCAAAGGTGCTCTATTGGATTGAGATCTGGTGACTGCGGAGGCCATTTGAGTACAGTGAACTCATTGTCATGTTCAAGAAACCAGTCTGAGATGATTCGAGCTTTATGACATGGCGCGTTATCCTGCTGGAAGTAGCCATCAGAAGAGGGGAACACTGTGGTCATAAAGGGATGGACATGGTCAGCAACAATACTCAGGTAGGCTGTGGCGTTGACACGATGCTCAATTGGTACTAAGGGTCCCAAAGTGTGCCAAGAAAATATCCCCCACACCATTACACCTGAACCGTTGATACAAGGCAGGATGGATCCATGCTTTCATGTTGTTGACGCCAAATTCTGACCCTACCATCTGAATGTCGCAGGAGAAATCGAGACTCATCAGACCAGGCAACGTTTTTCCAATTTTCTATTGTCCAATTTTGGTGAGCCTGTGCGAATTGTAGCCTCAGTTTCCGGTTCTTAGCTGACAGGAGTGGCACCCGGTGTGGTCTTCTGCTGCTGTAGCCCATCTGCCTCAGGGTTCGACGTGTTGTGCGTTCAGAGATGCTCTTCTGCATACCTCGGTTGTAATGAGTGGTTATTTGAGTTACTGTTGCCTTTCTATCAGCTCGAACCAGTCTGGCCATTCTCCTCTGACCTCTGGCATCAACAAGGCATTTTCGCCCACAGAACTGCCACTCACTGGATATTTTCTCTTTTTCAGACCATTCTCTGTAAACCCTAGAGATGGTTGTGCGTGAAAATCCCAGTAGATCAGCAGTTTCTGAAATACTCAGACCAGCCCGTCTGGCACCAACAGCCATGCCACGTTCAAAGTCACTTAAATCACCTTTCTTCCCCATTCTGATGCTCGGTTTGAACTGCAGCAGATCGTCTTGACCATGTCTACATGCCTAAATGCATTGAGTTGCTGCCATGTGATTGGCTGATTAGAAATTTGCGTTAACGAGCAGTTGGACGGGTGTGCCTAATAAAGTGGCCGGTGAGTGTATATATAGTCGTTTTTTCTCTTTTTCACTCGGACAACCTGCAGACGAGACAGCGCTGCGGTGATTTGTCCCGCCCCCTCTGCAAAGACCCTCTGATTTGTTATGCACACTGACCCTTTGTCCCCCGTGTGATGGGGCACGTTTGATTTGTGACACCCCCTGCCTTTCTGCCTTGCCTACGTTGTGTGTGTGTGTCTCTCTCTGACTCCTTCCCCTGTGGTGGAGTAGCTGGGGATCTTGAGAAATAAGCGTGTGGTTAGTGCCCCTGCAAACGCCCCGGTTCCCTTCAGCCTGTGAACAAACATGATTTCCACCACTGCGTATAGTGACGGCCCAGTGATTTAGTGTGGTCATGAGCTACATGGGCTACACTGCAGAACAAGGTAAACTTGTTTCCCCACTGGTTGTTAAAGAATTGGTCGAACTGGGTGTCCGGGTGGTGTAGCGGTATAATCCGTTGCCAACCAACACGGGGATCGCCAGTTCAAATCCCTGCTTTACCTCCGGCTTGGTCGGGCATCCCTAAAGACACAATTGGCCGTGTCTGCCGGTGGGAAGCCGGATGTGGGCATGTGTCCCGGTCGTTGCACTAGCGCCTCCTCTGGTCGGTCGGGGCGCCTGTTCCGGGGGAATAGCGTGATCCTCCCACGCGCTACCTCCCCCTGGCGAAACTCCTCAGTCAGGTGAAAAGAAGCGGCTGGCGACTCCACATGTATCGGGGGAGGCATGTGGTAGTCTGCAGCCCTCCCCGGGATCGGTAGAGGGGGTGGAGCAGCGACCGGGACGGCTCGGAAGACTGGGGTACTTGGGCAAGCACAACTGGGGAGAAAAACGGGGGGGGGGGATCCACAAAAGAAAAAAGAGAAAAAGGACAGAACTGGGGGAATTGGTTTCTGCTTCTTCAGCCAGGATAATTCACATGCCAGCACAGGAGTCAGGGATGCACCCTCAGACACCATGCCCTGTCAAATACAGGGCCCACACAGACATTCATCCACACACACACACACACACGCAAAGATGGAGACTTCATAAAGAAGGGCTGTGATCAAGCCAGCACCCTTCCTGCTGCAAGGCGACACATCTGACCACCAAGTCATCACACTGCCCAACTTATGTTTAATGCTCGGCGTTTTCGGTTTTTTATTTTTCAGAGCCATCCAGAATGCCGAATTTCGCCACAAGAGGGCACTGTTGCATAACCTCGCACGAACAGGAACAACTTTTGGATCCGTGGAAACATAAAATCCGGGGGAAAATCAGTTTAAACCGATCTGCTCCTTCTAAAAAATCTGGGTATTTTCCGGTGAAAACCGGTAAAAACCGAAAACGCCGAGCCTTGCTTATACTTCCCCCAAAACACCATCTTCACAAATACTGCATCCGTTTCTTGATGACTGGCTTGTTGAATAAGGCAGATTTTGTGTTAGATTGCCATGTTGTCAGACGATCTTAGAAACAGCATTTTTTAATTATTTTCTCATATCAATAGATTTCAATGACTGCGAAACTGTCAGCCTGTGTCTTTTTGTCCGCCTGTCCATCTGCCTCTATTCTTCTGATCGTTCACATTTGCATATCGCAATTCAACAGCTGATATTTGGGTGACAAACTAACATTGTGTTTGCGATCACAACCCGGTCCATGAATTAGATTTACCCCGCTTAAACACAATGGCCACTAAATGCCATATCTCTGAGAATAAACGTGTGTGTGTGTGTGCGTGTGCGTGTGTGTGTGTGTGTGTAGTCAGGTGATGCTCCATGAGGTGTCTCCCTGTCACCCGTTTGTCTTTGCAAGGAAATGAAAACGCCAATCTCTCTCCGTCTCCGCCTGCACCCACTCCTCTGTCTCCGTCTCTGGAAACAGACATGCAGACTTGTGTTTATTTGCAGTTAGCCGGTAACAGACTGTCTGTTTACCAAGCCCACTTATTTACCCTGACCTTTACACAGAGAGAGAGACAGCGAGAGAGAGCGAGGTGTCGCGGCGCGGGAGAGGGTGACAGTTTCGAGATGGAAGGAGTGGAAACCGACATTGAGAGACTGAAGAACCGCAGGAATCGATGGAACGCGAGTGTGTGTGTGTGCCGGAGTGTGTGTGTGTGTGTGTGTGTGTGTGTGTGTGTGTGTGTGTGTGTGTGATTAGCTGTTTCCCCGCAGTGACATTTCACTGCCAAACACTGACTGTCTACGACTCTCTGTGATGCTGCCCACTTTGGCATGCAAAGAGGAAGATTTGGGGGGGGGGGGGACGTAATATATATTAACGGACCCTTTAGTCGACTGGTTAACGTAGTGGTTGCCCATGGTGCGGGAGACACGGGTTTGCGTCCCGGCTGCATTGGTGTCAGAAGTGGGATGGTGAGACCGTGAGGCCATTGGAAGCGCGCGGGCGCCCAGAGGCATGAGGGAGCTGGGATGCTGAAGCACAGGGACGCGCTTCCCGAAGGAGAGGGGGGGGGCGTAGCGTAACGACCACGGATGGATGAGTGGACTCGCTAGCCCTTGGCTAACGGGTCAGACCCTTTAGTCGACCGGTTAACATAGTTGCCCGTGGTGCGGGAGACACGGGTTCACGTTTCGACTGCGGCGCTTCCCAGCCTGCCCCCCGCCTTAATTCGCTACATCGTTAGCGAATTCAGGGGGGAGCTGAATCCCAGTGAATTTAAGTGTCAGTAGGTAGCGACTGGACAACCGTTTGCCGGGTCAGCTGACTGGCTGTGTGCTGGACTGGGTGGCGGCTAGTGAAGCTAGCACATGTATCATCATGGCTGGCCGACACAAGGCTCCTGTGTGTTAAAAGCATCTCTTTTTCTTTTTATTCTTTTGGACTTTACCCCTCTTTCTCCCCAACTGTATCCGGCCAATTACCCCACCCTTCCGAGCCATCCCGGTCACTGCTCCACCCCCTCTGCTGATCTGCAGTCACCAGCCGCTTCTTTTCACCTGACAGTGAGGAGTTTCGCCAGGGGGACGTAGCGCGTGGGAGGATCACGCTATTCCTCCCCCAGTTCCTGATCTCCCTCAAACAGGCGCCCCAACTGACCACAGGAGGCGCTGGTGCAGCGACCAGGACACAGCCGGTTGCCCACCCCTAGACAAGGCCAATTATGTCAGTAGGGACGCTCGACCAAGCTGGAGGTAACATGAGGATTTTAACCGGCAATTTCCGTTGGTAGGCAACGGAATAGACCGCTTCTCTATCCGGATAATTTTCTAGCAAAGCATCTCTAATGGCGTTAAGTATTTGTGTCTGCATATCCGTGTGTGTGTGTGTGTGTGTGTGTGTGTTTCTTTCTATATATCGATTTCTCTGCTATGCTATGTAGAAAACAGTGTTGGCACAACAACACTCAGCATTAAAACCGTCACACACAATGCAGCCACATTATGACACTGGTGTGCCTGCAGTATATGTGACTGCTGCCCTCCGTATTAAAGTCAAAGACACTTTTGTGTCTCAGCAGTCTGTGTCTGCAGGCATGCTGTGTTATGGACACATTTTCACTTTGCATAAGCTATATACAGCAGTCTTCAAGTGTTCATGAATGTATGAATGTAATACTCCTACCATGGAAACTGATCTTTATGATCTATGGGTGTCTGGGTAGCACCGGGCTCTGGTTCAAATCCCCGTGTTACCTCCGGCTTGGTTGGGTCACAGACAAAATTAGCCGTGTCTGCATGGTGGGTAGCCGGACGTGGGTACGTGTCTTGGTCCCTGCACTAGTGCCTCCTCTGGTCGGCCAGGGCACCTGTTTGGGGGGGGGGGACTGGGGAGGGGGGGTAGCGTGATCCTCCCATACGCTACGTCTCCCTGGTGAAACTCCTGTCAGGTGAAAAGAAGCGGCTGGCGACTCCACATGAATGGGAGGAGGCATGTGGTAGTCTGCAGCCCTCCCCGGATCGGCAGAGGGGGTGGAGCAGCGATCGGGACGGCTCCGAAGAGTGGGGTAATTGGCCGGATACTATTGGGGAGTAAAAGGGGGAAACCCCCCCCCCAAAAAAAGAGTACAAAAACTATAAATTGTAGAAGTATGTAAGATATATATATATATATACACATGTAAAAGTGTTTGTATCTTGTATGTGGGCATTGTAAATGATGTGTGTGCAGTTCTAATAACAGAATGTGTGTCCGTGTTTTGTGCAAATAAGTGTATTCACCGTGATAAGGGCGTAGCAAAAACAAGTCAACTATCCATCCATCCACTATCTGAACCGCTAATCCTGCTCTCAGGGTGGCGGGGACAAGTCAACTAGCAGCACTATATTGAAAGGATGTCCACAACCATGCAGCAACACGCTACACTGACTATGTACTGCAGGTCTACATGGTTTGACAAGACAGACACGCTACACAAATAATTACCTACCAGCTGCTGCCATGTTGTCCTTATGGCTAGTGACGTGGTTTCAGCTCCTACCATTTTACCATCAGCCAAACATGTAAAAGCTGATGGTGTAAACAAAACATCAGGGTAACGGGGACTTGAAACTCGTCGTTCTGTTCAGTTTGAGCGGGGGAATCTAACAGGGCTGCTTAATCTAACGTGGTTATCTTCACTGTAAACAAGCGGGGGGGGTTGTAAAAGGGTGAGCGGCTCAGTGAGCTGGTGGTGGAAATAACTTTTGCTAATTAGCATCTAGCATTGATCCACAGGTGACAACAGAGGCGGGAATGTGCCCGGTATGTATGGCTTAGTGTGTGTGTGTGTGGGGGGGGGGGGGGAAATGCCACTGGACACAATGTCGCTTCTCTCTGGGAGACAGGATGTCACATACTACTAACGCCCTTGTGTACACACACACACACACACACACACACACACACACACACACACACACACACACACACACAGGGATAATTAGCATGTGTGAATAGAGGCTGCCAGACAGGGAGAGGTAGAGCAGTGAGGAGAAAGGCAGTGAGAAGGAGGGAGAGAGAAGGAGTGAGAAGTGGAGAAAGGTAATTGGTACACCTGTCTGAAAAGAAAAGGACAGCTCTATCTTCACACTCGAAGTCACACAAAAACTAACCTGGCCCTGTCCCTGTGTGTGTGTGTGTGTGTGTGTGTGTGTGTGTGTGTGTGTGTGTGTGGGTGTGTGTGTGTGTGTGTGTGTGTGTGTGGGTGTGTGTGTGAGGCCTTGGCTTGCCTTAGCAACCGGGAAACATCCCCAGCATGTGATATCATACTCCGGCAGGTGTATGTATGTTTTCTGTAGGTTTAGTCAGAATCCCAATATCACTCTCTACTCTCTGCCGGGGTAGACAAAGAAAACAACAACAATAACAACCACACAAATGCTACTTTTCCATTTTTTCTATTTTTACTTCCTTTTGAGAGGCAATTCCAGGGGTTATTTTCTGCTTTACTAGATAGTATAAAACTTGCCTGACAGAAGTGTGGCCCACAGGCCGGCTTCTCCATAAAAGCTTCTCCCCATCGAGGCCCTCAAGCCAGAATTACCAAAATCTCCCCCTCGATCCATCTGACACTCTACAGTTCTCCTTTTTTCTGTCTCGCGGAGACACCATTAAATGTATGAAATCAATGTCCTGGTGTGCTGTGCAACTCAGAAAGAAAGAATGAATAGTGGGAAGGACAGAGATAAAAAAAAATTAAGTTGTTGCCTGTAGTGAAGGAGTTCAAGTATCTCGGGGGCTTGTTCACGAGTGAGGGTAGGATGGAGCAGGAGATTGACAGGTGGATTGGTGCAGCATCAGCAGTAATGCGGACGTTGTACTGGACCGTTGTGGTGAAGAGGGAGCTGAGCCAGAAGACGAAGCTCTCAGTTTACCAGTCAGTCGTTGGTCCAACCCTCACCTATGGTCATGAGCTTTGGGTAGTGACCGAAAGGCTGAGATCACCGATACAAGCAGCTGAAATGAGTTCCCTCCGTAGGGTGTCTGGGCTCAGCCGTAGAGATAGGGTGAGGAGCTCGGACATCCGGAGGGAGCTCGGGGTAGAGCCGCTGCTCCTTCGCGTCGAAAGGAGCCAGTTGAGGTGGTTCGGGCATCCGATTAGGATGCCTCCTGGGCGCCTTCCTTTGGAAGTTTTCCGGGCACATCCAACAGGGAGGAGACCCCGGGGTAGACCCAGAACTCGCTGGAGGGACTACGTGTCCAATCTGGCCTTGGAATGTCTTAGGATCCCCCAAGAGGAGCTGGAGGGCGTTGCTGGGGAGAGGGACATCTGGAGTGCCCTATTTAGCTTGCTGCCACCGTGACCCGACCCCGGAGAAGAGGCTGAAGGTGAGATGAGATTAGATGAGATGAGGTAAAAAGAAGGAAAAAAAACGGGGGGGAAACGGTTCTCCTTCCACACACCATGGCTGCAGCATGCTCTCTACTGTACCAGCATGTGTGTGACAGTGTGTGTTCACAGCATTATAGAGCCATCCACTTCCAGGTTTCCTAAATATGCTGAGGGACAAGAATTATGTTGCTCTCTCTCTCTCTCTTGAACTTACACACATACACACACACACACACACACAGAGGCACACATGCAAACAGACAACAAGCAAATGCACAAACAATATGGCTGAAAGGCCATCTCACGGTGAGGCCATCCACCAGGGCAGGACTCACCATGAGCTGACTTGATCAATCGGCTGCTAAGGAGGCAGATCGGACCGTTAATCAATGGAGTCATGGTGTCCCCATGGCTTAGGACAGGGGTGTCAAACTCCAGGCCTCGAGGGCCGCAGTGTCTGCAGGTATTTGTTGCAACCGTGCACTACACCACCTGATTTCACTAATTAGCTCACCTCCTGGATCAAGGAGGGAAAGGAACTAGTTTAATCAGGTGGTGTAGTGCATGGTTGCAACAAATACCTGCAGACACTGCGGCCCTCGAGGCCTGGAGTTTGACACCCATGGCTTAGGAGGTAGAGCGGGTTGTTCAGTAATCTCAAGGTCGCTGGTTCGATTCCCGGCTCATGCGGAGAGTGTGTCAAAATGTCCTCGAGCAAGGCACCGAACCCTTGACTGCTCCTGATGAGCAGGTCGATGTCTTACATGGCAGCCTCCAGCATCAGGGTATGAATGTGTGTGTGATTGTGAGGCATACACTGTAAAGCGCTCTGAGTGGTCGTGAGACTAGCAAAGTGCTGTATAAATGCAGTTCATTTACACACACACACACACACACACACACAAACAGGTTGCGCACAGCACAAACTTTTCAAATAAAAGTATCACTTCTTTTTGGCTGATATCAAGTCAAGCAACCCCACAGGACTCTTTCATTATCTATTCAGACTCACTGCAAGGACATATGTGGCTTTGTGTGTGTGTGTGTGTGTGTGTGTGTGTACATGCATGGGTGCCGTCGTATGGCTATGTGTGTATGTTGGGTAGAAACAAGGCTACAGACACAGCTTGCTCAAGAGTGAGTGGGCCTTCATAATTTCTACACAACTGATTGTTTAGCATCCAATCATAGACACCAATTCCATAAACACAACTTAGTTTGAGTACAGAGTATACAAATATTCAACACAGAAATTGCTCACGTGCACACACACACAAAAGCACACACACGTGCAAAATGCTTCAATTAGATGCTCAGATGGATTCAAACACGTACAAAAAACAGATCCAAAACTCTGTGTGTGTGTGTGTCGACAAGAGAAGTTGGCTGCAACAACACACACAACTTCAACAGTTTACTTGGCTGCCACTGACTGCGCTGACAAAACCTTCATTCTTTCCATCTTGGCTTTGCATGATTTGGAAATGATCATTTTGTCACATTTCTTCAACCGACACTGGGAAGTCTTTATTTATCACAGCAGGAAGTTCTCCCGCAAACTTCTGAAAGATTCATGTTCTGTCTTTCCAAGCGCTTGTGAAACTGGTTTCGAAATGGTGACTTTGCCGCTGTTGTGTCAGTGTTGTCATGATGGATGACAAACTGTCTGTCACATCAGGGCTGTTCTCATGTTGTCCTGTCAGGGAGACAGGACTGTTCTCACGTTGACTGTTGGTGAATTACATGGCCAGATTAACCCAACAGGGGGCCCCGGGGCATGCACGTCCATTGCCCCCCCCCCCACGCCCCGTCAGATAGGCTACGCAAACAATACTAAACATTATTAAATGTAAAACTAATGCAAATAACCAACATGGTAGTCACCGCTATGCCAATCTGCATGGGATACAGATGGCGACTACAAAGTACAACACAATTTTAAATCACAAAACAAACAGATGAGACTAGCAGTTCACAGCATCAATACAGACTTTGTAGCTTGGGGTCCTGCATCAGTAGAGACTGTAGCTTGGGGCCCTGCATCAGTAGAGACTGTAGCTTGGGGCCCTGCATCAGTAGAGACTGTAGCTTGGGGCCCTGCATCAAAAGAGACTTTGTAGCTTGGGGTCCTGTATCAGTAGAGACTGTAGCTTGGGGCCCTGCATCAATAGAGACTTTGTAGCTTGGGGTCCTGCATCAGTAGAGACTGTAGCTTGGGGCCCTCACATCAATAGAGACTTTGTAGCTTGGGGCCCCCGTATCAATAGAGACTAGCTTGGGCCCTGCATCGCGACGCAGGGTTGGAACAAACGTCCCTTGTAGGGTATGACTGGTGATCCCTACTATACGCAAACAAAATACCCCTTTACCTTTTGGGGCCCCTCGTGGTCCGGGGCCCTGGGGCACTCGCCCGGCATGCCTGGTCCATAATCCAGCCTTGGTGAATTAGTGAGAAAAGGAAACACTATCTGCACATTTTACTCTCCGAATAAAAAAAGTTCCTGTCTGGTGTTTATCATCTTTACATTTCCCAATACCCCCATGAACTAGAGAACCCTCGTGAGTGGAGATAAAAAGGTCATAAGAAGGAAATAATGTTCAGATGTTGGTGCTCTCCCTCACTCAAGTTGGGCAGGACTGAATTCAGTCACCATTCCTTATCAAGAACTGCTGATTTTGTCTACACAACAATATCATCCATGACACTGAGAGTGATGGTGAGAAGGCAAACATCTTAAAATATATATATACATGACCTTGCGCTTACTTAGCATCAGGGAAAAGAAAGCATCGAGCAACACATCCCAACCTTGTTGAACATGACCGCCGTCACTTGCATCAGAGTTACACTTTGAAGCCATGGCTACGAGGGTAAACACATGAACAACTTAAGTCAAAACACAACATACACGATGTTTACGCGATCTGACTTAAAATGGTGACGACGGCGTGGCGTTGTCCTCCCTCGGGCCCAAGAACCGCCTAAAACGCACAGTTATTTGAGCGTCATGCAAAGTAGTCCATCCGTTCATGAGCATGAACCATTGTGTGAAGCTCCATTTTTTTAAAATAATAGGCGTAACGGAGGTGGGTTCGTACGTACGGGCGTTGGCAACCTGGGCACTTCCTGTATCAGATACAGATCCCCACACGAGCTCTGCAGACCTCTCACGTGGTCACCAGACTGACTCGGTCCATCTGACCCAGCCCCACACCTCCCATTGGGATTAATTGTGACATTTTGCGAAACACTTGATCAATTATTTGATATATCCATCATTGCACCCCAATTGTATCAATCGACTTTTTCTGCATTTTAAGAAATTTGCCATGACAAACGCACAAAGTCACATCATCTACACAATGAATGATGAGCAGGACATCAAATCGGATTTGAAATCATGTCTCACTTTTCAGCTTGCATGTGGAATGTGGTAAATCATCAGTGCTAAACACGCGTGTGTGCAGAAACCTGCCATTTGGACACACACACACACACACACACACACACACAAACACACACACACACACAGAGTCAGACAACTTTGAAGGATTACATTACCTGTGTAAAACATTATGAACTAGTGTGAATCTGGCAGCAGACAAATTATTCTGCTCCCTGAGTGTGTGTGTGTGTGTTTGTGGGGGGGGGGGGGCAGGAGTATGTGCGAGCATAAGGGAAAGACTACAAGTGAGTTTGCCTGAGCGTGTCTGTGTGTGTGTGTTTGTGTGTGTGTGTCCACGTGAGATCCATGCCAGAACATTGTGAAACAAAGACTTATTGCCTGGCCTATGAATTTATGTGCAGCCAATTCATCACATATGGAGGCATGGGTATGCGTTGACGCGTGTGTTTATGCCTGTGTGTGTGTGTGTGTGTGTGTGTGTGTGTGTGTGTGTGTGTGTGTGTGTGAGAGTGTGTGTGTGAGTGTGTGTGTGCATGCTTCAGTGTGCACGGACACCAGTTAGTAAGATATTTCAGAAGCAACAGCTGAAATAGGTTACAGGCATTTTGCCTCCTAAAGATAAAAGTGGATGCAGCATGGGGGGTGGGGGGGGGGACTAAACAGCTCTTCTAAACAGGCCACAAGCAGGCTGGGAAAGCTGCAGAAGATGGAGAGCGGCACAGGTGAAGGTGGAGTAAGCCTTACAACACACCAGCAGATTAGATGTACCATCCGACACACTGGTCCGTTCCGACCAAAACTAGCTTTACTTTTACGCAAACACTGAATCCAATCTAAGCACACGGCATGCTGTGTATTTTAGCTGTCATAAAGTAAGTGATGTTGGTTCTAACACGGACCTCCACCGTGTGGGTCTGTTTGCATCGTCAACACATGGTGAACTGACGATACTTCAAACCCTGAACATCGGCAGACATGAAGAGCGATGTTTTTACCCCACAAGTATGTGCAGCCAGTGTACGGATCTATATATGCATGTGTATATGGATGTGTGTCGATAAATATATATATATAACTTTGTTAAAAGAAACACCCAATGGTCGGGAAAAAGCAATCATCAGTTGTCAATAAATTTATATATATATATATATATATATATATATATATATATATATATATATATAGTATATATATACACTCACTGGCCACTTTATTAGGTACACCTTGCTAGTACCGGGTTGGACCCCCTTTTGCCTTCAGAACTGCCTTAATCCTTTGTGGCATAGATTCAACAAGGTACTGGAAACATTCCTCAGAGAGTTTGGTCCATATTGACATGATAGCATCACGCAGTTGCTGCAGATTTGTTGGCTGCACATCCATGATGCGAATCTCCCGGTCCACCACATCCCAAAGGTGCTCTATTGGATTGAGATCTGGTGACTGTGGAGGCCATTTGAGTACAGTGAACTCATTGTCATGTTCAAGAAACCAGTCTGAGATGATTCGAGCTTTATGACATGGCGTGTTACCCTGCTGGAAGTAGCCATCAGAAGATGGGAACACTGTGGTCATAAAGGGATGGACATGGTCAGCAACAATACTCAGGTAGGCTGTGGCGTTGACACGATGCTCAATTGGTACTAAGGGGCCCAAAGTGTGCCAAGAAAATATCCCCCACACCATTACACCACCACCAGCAGCCTGAACCGTTGATACAAGGCAGGATGGATCCATGCTTTCATGTTGTTGACGCGAAATTCTGACCCTACCATCCAAATGTCGCAGCAGAAATCGAGACTCATCAGACCAGGCAACGTTTTTCCAATCTTCTATTGTCCAATTTTGGTGAGCCTGTGCGAATTGTAGCCTCAGTTTCCTGTTCTTAGCTGATAGGAGTGGCACCCGGTGTGGTCTTCTGCTGCTGTAACCCATCTGCCTCAAGGTTCGACGTGTTGTGCGTTCATTGATGCTCTTCTGCATACCTCGGTTGTAATGAGTGGTTATTTGAGTTACTGTTGCCTTTCTGTCAGCTCGAACCAGTCTGGCCATTCTCCTCTGACCTCTGGCATCAACAAGGCATTTTCGCCCACAGAACTGCCGCTCACTGGATATTTTCTCTTTTTCGGACCATTCTCTGTAAACCCTAGAGATGGTTGTGCGTGAAAATCCCAGTAGATCAGCAGTTTCTGAAATACTCAGACCAGCTCGTCTGGCACCAACAACCATGCCACGTTCAAAGTCACTTAAATCACCTTTCTTCCCCATTCTGATGCTCGTTTTGAACTGCAGCAGATCGTCTTGACCATGTCTACATGCCTAAATGCATTGAGTTGCTGCCATGTGATTGGCTGATTAGAAATTTGCGTTAACGAGCAGTTGGACAGGTGTGCCTAATAAAGTGGCCGGTGAGTGTATATTATGGATATATGGATGTATATATGGATATGTGTGTATATATGGACATATAGACGGATGGATGTATATGGATGTACACTCACCGGCCACTTTATTAGGCACACCTGTCCAACTGCTCGTTAACGCAAATTTCTAATCAGCCAATCACATGGCAGCAACTCAATGCATTTAGGCATGTAGACATGGTCAAGACGATCTGCTGCAGTTCAAACCGAGCATCAGAATGGGGAAGAAAGGTGATTTAAGTGACTTTGAACGTGGCATGGTTGTTGGTGCCAGACGGGCTGGTCTGAGTATTTCAGAAACTGCTGATCTACTGGGATTTTCACGCACAACCATCTCTAGGGTTTACAGAGAATGGTCCGAAAAAGAGAAAATATCCAGTGAGCGGCAGCTCTGTGGGCGAAAATGCCTTGTTGATGCCAGAGGTCAGAGGAGAATGGCCAGACTGGTTCGAGCTGATAGAAAGGCAACAGTAACTCAAATAACCACTCATTACAACCGAGGTATGCAGAAGAGCATCTCTGAACGCACAGCACGTTGAACCTTGAGGCAGATGGGCTACAGCAGCAGAAGACCACACCGGGTGCCACCGCTGTCAGCTAAGAACAGGAAACTGAGGCAACAATTCGCACAGGCTCACCAAAATTGGACAATAGAAGATTGGAAAAACATTGCCTGGTCTGATGAGTCTCGGTTTCTGCTGCAACATTCGGATGGTAGGGTCAGAATTTGGCATCAACAACATGAAAGCATGGATCCATCCTGCCTTGTATCAACGGTTCAGGCTGCTGGTGGTGGTGTAATGGTGTGGGGGATATTTTCTTGGCACACTTTGGGCCCCTTAGTACCAATTGAGCATCCTGTCAACGCCACAGCCTACCTGAGTATTGTTGCTGACCATGTCCATCCCTTTATGACCACAGTGTTCCCATCTTCTGATGGCTACTTCCAGCAGGATAACGCGCCATGTAATAAAGCTCGAATCATCTCAGACTGGTTTCTTGAACATGACAATGAGTTCACTGTACTCAAATGGCCTCCACAGTCACCAGATCTCAATCCAATAGAGCACCTTTGGGATGTGGTGGACCGGGAGATTCGCATCATGGATGTGCAGCCGACAAATCTGCAGCAACTGCGTGATGCTATCATGTCAATATGGACCAAACTCTCTGAGGAATGTTTCCAGTACCTTGTTGAATCTATGCCACGAAGGATTAAGGCAGTTCTGAAGGCAAAAGGGGGTCCGACCCGGTACTAGCAAGGTGTACCTAATAAAGTGGCCAGTGAGTGTATATATGCAACCCAAATATATACGTGTGTGTGTGTGGATGTATAAAAGGAATGGATGTATATATGGATGGATTCATATATGATGTATAGCTGGATGGATGTATATATGGATGTACAGATGGATGGGTGTATATGTGGCTGTATAGAAGGATGGATGTACACGTATATGTGGATGTATATATGGATGTATAGCTGAGTGTGCTCTTACAGTCGCTACACCCAGTGTTCAGTATGTATGAGAGTGTTTTAAAATGTCCCCCTTCATGAGCCTAATGGGGGTGTAGAGGCTGAAATAGCTGTGAGAGTGCTTCACACTGATACAAGGCATGAAAACACACTCGAAGACTCACAAAACAACAGAGACGTGAGGACAGACACTCACACACGCCTGCCTCTTTAAGTTCTGCCTCCGGATTCTCTTTCACTCAAACACTTAACGCATGAAAAACACACCACTTTCTGTCTCTGTCTGCCTCTGTCTTCCCTCCCCCTGTTTCTCACGCACATACACATACACACACACACACACACACACAGACAGGCACACACACACACAGACACACACACACAGAAATAAACACAGACATATCCATGGTGTACTAAGTGCTTTCCATTTTTAACACTTTGGTCACAAGTCTGTCCCTGTGTCTCCTCTTCAGATAACTGAAGCATACACACTACAAACTCTCTCTCACACTCTCTCTCTCTCTCTTGCTCTCTCACACACACACACACACACACTCTCTCTCTCTCTCTCTCTCTCTATTTCCCCCAACGTACATTTGTGAAAGTCACACATGGCGATCGGAGAAAACAGACCAGACGCCAAACTGTACTTCACTCTGCATGCAACTTCAGCTGGTGTAAACCTATAGGCAATACGCAGGTCAGTGGGCTAGACACTAATGCTAATCTGCTAGCATACAGTGGACTACGCGTCACGTTGCTTTGTAAACCCGGCCCAATTATCATGGTTTGTTTGTGTCAGGCCAGCATTGGCTTTTCATTAGTAGCTAATGGTTCCTGATGATACACATTTTAGGTATATGTTTTCACTAAGTGACTCCCACTGTTCCTGCACTGCTGACTTTGGTGGAGGGCCACTCTTCTGCAAGCGATCGCTGCCATGCATGTCCACTAAGTAAAGACTGAGTAAAGACTCAGGACATCATGCACATAGTAAAGACACGGGCTCAAACAGAAGTAGTTATCTGTCCAACAGAAAACGAGCAACTTCGGCATCACTTTGTCCATTTTCAGAGCACTCCTTCTTCTTCACCCTCGCTTTCTGCTGTCACTGATCTGGAAGTTTACATCTTTATTCTTTTCTTTTTAGGCCTAATCATTTCAGATATCCCCACTGTCATGGCTCACTGAAGGACAGTAAGCTACTGCAAGTGACTAATCTCCAAGAGACACACTCCCTGATGAAGCCAACTATGTACTTATACACATAAAGTACTTCAATGCTATGCTGTTAGCGTAGGTTCAGCCCCCCCACCAAGCAACACACTGAAGGGCCCACAGGACAACAGCAACATGGCAGGCACATGTGTTATTTGTTATTTTAGATTGTTCCCTTTTGTGTGTGTGTTCTTCTCCTGGATCACCACCTTGTCGTGGCGGACAAGCTTGCGTGTAATAATAATAATAATAATAATAGTACATTTTATTTGTGGGCGCCTTTCAGAGCACTCAAGGACACCTTACAGAAGACAGTAAAAAACAAGCAGCACTGTAGCAGACAGCATAAAATCAAAACAAATCAGGGTAGACAATAAAAAGTTAACACAACAGGTAAGTATAAAATCATCATCTGCACAAAACTCAGTGAAGTGTGGCTCAGACTGAATATTCCAGTTTGAAAAGGTGCGTTTTGAGATGGGATCTGAAGGTTGAAAGAGAGTCAGTGTAGCAAATTTATGGTGGGAGAGAGTTCCTTAGGCGGGGGGCAGAACGGCTGAAGGCTCTAGACCCCATGGTAGTCAAGCGGGCCGATGGTGTAGTGAGTTGGAGAGCAGAAGAGAATATGAGACTGCAGGAGGGCGTGTGGATATGAAGGAGTTCAGAAAGATATGAAGGAGCTAGGTTATTAAGGGCCTTAAAGGTGAGGAGCAGGGTCTTGAAGTCAATACGGTATTTAACAGGGAGTCAATGGAGCTGCTGAAGGACAGGATTGATATGCTCTATGGACGGAGTTCTGGTAATGATAAGGGCAGCTGAATTCTGGACCAACTGAAGTTTATGAAGACACTTGAGGAGAAGACCAAAGAGAATAGAATTACAGTAGTCAATAAGGGGACGTAACCAGGGTGTGAGTGAGCATGGCGGTGCTGTTAGGTGTACCAATGATCCCAAGAGCTATGCCGTCCGTCCAGAGCTTGGCTCCTGGTAGGGTCACCCAGGGCTCGAAATTAACGATGTCCCGGGGGCCATAAAAAATCCTACTGGGACACAAATATATTTTGTCTGGGACAATTCCGGGACAGTGAAACAAAATGTCAAAGTAAACTTCAAAATAGGTGTTATTTGCAAAGTCATTAATTGTGAGTATTTAGACGTTACTTTGTCGTTTGAATAATTTATTAAAAACGTGTGACCGGCGAAACTACAGAAGGCTTACGTTCTTGCGGCACCTCACCATGGGGCAGTCAATCGCCTGTTCGTGCAAATCATGGAATGCATTCTACGTCATCCACTCTGCCGGTGGCTGCTGCTTGACTCGCGCCAATGCAGCATTCATAGAGCCAGAGCAATAGACCATCATCAAAAAAATTGGGACACTGCTGGTTATATCCGGGACAATACAAAGTAGAATTCGGGACAGTTGTGGGACACTGAGGAAAAAAGTTAATTTCGAGGCCTGGGGTCACCCAAGGTGGACAGGTCAAGGGGGAGGTTCCAGACAAAAGCGCGATCTAACAAAGGCCTCAATGGTGGGACTGGTGGGAGATGTCTCCAGGTCACAACGGCAGTGATGGTGGATGAAAGCTGCAACAGAGGGTGGTCCCCAATCATCTTGATTCTCTATACCATTGGACTCTGGCCGCCCCCTGCCAAGGACTGTGTGGTGGCTGCAGGCGCATCAACCTCTCCACATAAAAAGCTGTCACACACAGGCGTCCTCCCATTATGTGGATCCAGGATCGGCCTCTACACCCACCTGAGGAACCCAGAGGGAGGACAGTCATACTTGACCCCAAGTGACCGCCGATGATGATGATGGTGTGTGTATTCCTAAACGTCTTCTTTGCACCTTTTTGCCACCTCATGTATGAGTCTGCAGAATTGCCGCTGTACTGACACAGAAATTACGTTATCAGAATGATAAACAAGACCACGTCCCTTGTCCCAGCTTGTCTCACATCTCCTTTATGGTTGTAACCAGAAACACCTTTAAATCGATCTGTAAGAAAATGTTCTTCCCTTCTAAATGAATGACTAACAAGAATCAGATCTCATCAAGTAGCACTTGAAGTGCCAGTGTCAGCGTAATGTTCTTAGGGCCTTAGTAATGAATGGAAACTGATTGCCTTTTACACATAATAGTGCCTGGTAATTTACTGATCTCATTTTACAGTCTGGTAGAGTTGAATAGAATTAATTGCAATTATAAATGTCAACAGCCTTGGGGGGCTTACTTTTCAATTAATTAGATAAATATAATCAAACTTCCTTGATTTTTTTTAAACAACTAGCACACTACCGGCACACCGATTTACCCGGAATAACAATTAACACCAGCAAGCTGATGTGTTAAGTATTGTTTCTCAAACGTAAAGTAAGAGCGTTAAGATGAAGACAAAACTTTACTGGTAAAAATCATTCTTTAAGGTTTAATTTTCCTGGTCATATAAACATAATGTATATCCATAGCAGTGTCTGGATATGTTTTGTAAGATAACGGCACGGGGTCGTTTTACACCTTTCCAACTCAAACAGGTCTTTGACATCCTCAAACTAAAACTAGTGATAGAAAAGAAAAAAGAAACGTCAGGATTTTCTGTCACTTACATATCAACACCTCATCAGATAAGTTTGCGGGTGGGAAAATTAATAAGTAAATAATTATTAAAAGTGTCGGGGCCACGGTGTTTTGGTGCGAGCACCATTCATCAATTAGGGAGTGACGCTCATATGAAGTTTGAAATAATTCAAATTAAAACTGTTGGAAATTAATTTCTGAGTTCCAGCCTTAACTGCAGCAAGTCCCACAGCACACAACAGTAGTCTATCGGGGTTTATGAAGGGAGCATAAAGACACTTTCTCATATTCATACATATTCACTGCATTTGTGAAGTTGAATAAGTATATGATGTTCTTCATCTTCATCATCATCCTCATCGGTGGTCACTCGGGGTCGAGTATGACCGTCCTCCCTCTGGGTCCCTCTGGGTCCCTCTGGGTCTTCGGGCAGGTGTAGAGGTCGATCCTGGAGCCACATAATAGGAGGACGCCTGTGTGTGACAGCTTTGTACATGGAGTGGCTGATGTACCTGCAGCCACCACACAGTCCTTGGCAGGGGGTGGCCAGAGTCCAATGGCATGGAGAACCAAGACGATTTAAGACCACCCTCTGTTGCAGCCTTCATCCACCTTCACTGCCATTGTGACCTGGAGACATCTTCCAGCAGTACCACCATTGAGGTCTTTGTTGGACTGCGCTTTGTCTGGAACCTCCCCCTTGATCTGTCCACCTTGGGTGACCCTACCAGGAGCCAAGCTCTGGACAGCATAGCTCTTGGTCATCATTGGTACACACAAGGTTCTCCACCACGACAAGGTGGTGATCCAGGAGAAGTATATTATTTTAGTATCCTGTAGATGAGTCAAACCTATCACAACTTTCTGGTGAGTTTATTTTACCATTGCAAATTTATATTTCTTCCATCAATCAGTCACTCAATCTATCTATCTATCTATCCATTCATAAATCCCTTCTTCCCTCCAGTGTTCCGTGTCACTACTGTTTTAGCAGTCTGGAATGGAAGCACTTCAGTTTGCCATGGCTTGACTGACTGCTTTGAAAGCGATATTAAAAATGATTTGGAATGACTTCGTACATATCAGGTGGTCTTACACAGAAATGACTGAATGGTCCATTTCTCTCCCTCTGGCAGTTGATCTCACTTTCGCTTATGCATGTCTGACTTCCTCTCTCTGTCACTGTCTCTCTCTCTGTGCCAGCAGAGGCATATTTAATGTCTTTTCTCTGCTGACGATTTCAATATCAAAATAATACATTAGTAGGATGCTTAGGTGACAAAGCTGACTAATATGCTAGCATCCCGCCACTGAGGTTTATTATTGAATCCCAGCATTCCCTCTGTTTCAGTCAGGCGTCATAGGGAGCACAACTAGCAATGCCTCCGGATGGAGAGGCAGTATATGTATTGTGTCTCCACCACCGGGGCCGGAAGTTGGAGCCAATGTGGAAGTGCTTTCAGTTGCAGTTCCACCATGGCCACTAGTTGGTGGGCTCCAAGTCAAATTCGAATCAACTGAAGAGAATTTCCAACTTCTGCCTACAAATACACACTGATCAGCCAAAACATTAAACCCACTGACAGGTTAAGTGAATAACATTACCTTGTTACAGCCCACAGAAGAGGATCTAGAGGACACCTTCAGAGGTCTTGTGGAGTCCATGCCTCGGTGGGTACGAGCTGTTTTCATGGCACGAGGGGGTACCTACAAAATACTGGGCAGGGGGTTTTAATATTTTGGCTGATTGGTGTGAAGTGATGTCATATTTTAGTCTTAGTATCAATTCATTTTACTGTTTTACTTATTCACCTACCTAGATAATAATTTTCCTATCAATTAAACTTTGCATGATTGTCTTTATTTTCATCATCGTTGTCACCGTCAGCCCCGTTGCTGAAAATCCCAATAATAAGTTCCATTACTCTTGTCTTTACTATTTAACACAAGGACGAAATACAAGGCTACACTGAATCACAGCGAAATTGGTTTATTATATGACATGGCTCGAGGCAGAAGACGGCGTGTAGTTCCTCCTCTCCTATGCAGTTACTGCAGGGGTAATCTGAGGTAACCTAAGATGGGTCGAGTGTGAGATCGGCCATGGTTTTGAGTCGAATTATTTAGTTGCTACAATTTTTAGTTTTTCTCGCTAAAACAAAGCAAAACTGAACTCTGAAACTTTCTCACGAGGTAAAACAGATATCAAGAGGTTCATTTTTATTAGTTATAACTGAATTTCCACCATATGTGTAGTTACTGTAGTTAGCCTGTGGACAGCCTAGTAGGAGGCTGGGTGCAGCTGGCAGGTGAAGAAGCAGTGATCGGCGGCTCCACGTGTACCAGAGAACACACGTGGATGTCTATGCCCTCCACGGTTGCCTCTGGGGTCGTGTGGTAGTGGGACTGAAGGAGAACAGCGAATTGGGATGAAAAAACTCAAAAAATAGACAACACCTCGCTAAAGACACACAAAGGCACACGCCCTTTGCAAAACCCGGGGTCATTTTGCCACCCAGCTCTATCTGTGTGTGTGTGCGCACACTTCATTACAAACACAACGCAAGAACACTTAGCACCAAAGGCCATCTCTCTCTCTCTCTCTCTCTCTCTCTCTCTCTCTCTCTCTCTCTCTCTCTCTCTCTCTCTCTCTCTCTCTCTCTCTCTCTCTCTCACTGAGTCTCTACCTCTATTTCTTCTCTTTTTTTTGTTTTTCTGTTGTCTGTCTGACGTAAATCCTTTTGGCTCTTCTTTGCTTCTCCCTTAACCGCTTCACCTTCCTCCCACCTCTCCTGCTCTATCTCTCTGTCTGTCTTTTGCTTCCTCACCCTTCCAGTGTCATCTTTCTTTCCTTCATTTGTCTCATGTCTCTGTTCTATGATTCTTAGCACTTGTTACTTGGTCTCCCCCTTCCTTCTGTCCCAGTCCCCCCCCCCCCAGTACCAGTTGGGGGTAAAAATCGGTTAATAGCTCTCTGTGATGTCTGACTAATTCCCTCTCCTAGCTGGGGATGCTTTTCAAAACGCTGTCATATTTTTGAAATAACCCGTATGTGTGTGTGTGTGTGTGTGTGTGTGTGTGTGTGTGTGTGTATATATAACTTCGTTAAAAGAAACACTCATGTGTGCATCATCTACTGTTTGTCTGTGTGCTTGCAGATGGGTCAGTGTGTGTTGGGATGTGTATCTTTGTAATTTAAATGTTGCATGCTTGTATTAATGCATACGGGGTTTGTCCACTTACAGGTGCAGGCTTTTCCACATGCACTTTTATGGGAGTATCCCAAAATACCTTTAGCTTTCTCTGCACATCCTATATGTGTGCACATATCTTGCACGCCTGTCTGTTTCCACTAGGAACACATTCTTGTGTGTGTGTTTTTTGTGTGTGTATTTGTGTGTGTACACATACTTGTTTTTTTTGGGGTTTTTTTCCCGTCTGCTCTTTGACAAAAAACAACATTGCTGCTTTAATGGTTTCTTGTACCTGTGCAGTGAATGGCACGGAGCTCAATGTAATTTCTGTGGAATTTATAACTTTCCAGCAGTCCACCCCTCCGACCTTTTATGACACCACAATTTGACACTTCATTTCACAGCAACAAGGGATCTCGCCGTGCTCAGTCGCTTCCACTGGCTGGGAATAAAGAAAAACTTAAAAGTGTACATTTAAGTTATACCTGAACGATGACGTTGTTTTCATGGGGTCCTCCCTATAGTCCCCGGGTCCTATAGTCCCCGGGTCCTATGTTCCCCGCTTTGTATGAGACCGGGGAATATCGGACCTTTTTGTTTACAGAGGGCCCTATATTCCCCACTTTTCCCCAAAAGGGTCCTATGTTCCCCGTTTTGTATGTGCAGGGGAACATAGGACCTTTCTTTATAAAAAGGGTCCTATGTTCCCCTAGGGCACCCGGGGAACATAGGACCCTTTTTATAAAGAAAGGTCCTATGTACCCCGGTCAGCAGGTTTGACGCTGTTTGGCGCAAAAAGTGCATTTTCAATAATGCATTATTTAGGGCAGATTATTAAGAAGACAATGAATCATACGATTTATATTTTTATATCACAAAAACGAATTCACAAAGTCCAGGTTGGCTAAAGTATGTGGAAACTTTCGACACTAAACCAATTTCAACTTATTAGGCTATAGCCTATATTTGGGCGCATAACCCACCCCGGTAGTTCTCTGATATTTATGCGTGAAATGTGTCACTTATCGAGGAAAATGCGCCTCGTCGAGTAGGTGAGCTGGCTCGTTTGTGTCGGAATGTAATATAGTAAGCCTATGCTCCTTGGGCAATTGTACCTGGGCGTAGCTCAGTCGGTAGAGCTCTCGCCTATGGATCGCAAGGTCGTGAGTTCGATCGCGGGTGCCCCCAACTCAGCGTATGAGTAGCACATTGTGCGAGAAGTGCTGGGAGCTGAGGATAGGTGTTGTGTTCCGTCCTCAGCAGTCCATCTCCCAGAGGTCTAGTGCATTGTACCAGGGATAGACTCCTGCGAAAGCTAGCTGATATGGACAATAGGCCAATTCCGACCCACTTCTTCTATGTTCGCTAGAAAGCCGTCGTTCCCATTATAACCACACCAGCTTATTGGGAAAAGCATCTGACAGATATTAGATAGAAACCATCTGCTCAGTAAGGCCCTTTAAGCATCATAATTGTAATGATAATAATAATAATAATAACATAATAATAATGACAATAATAATAATAATAATAGCCTAATAATAATAATAATAATAATGATGATGATGATGATGATGATAATAATAATAATAACAATATAGCCTTATATTAGAAATGCTAAAAATTGGATAATTGAAATATTTATAATTATAAAGTAGGCCAATATAGCATGGTAATAACAAAATAATAACAATATCTGCCTGGTCTCTTAAGATTCTAAGATGCTGTATGCTACAGAAATAACGGGACATAGGCCTAGGCTAATGAATACGCCTTTTTGACAAAATATGAATGAAAGGCTAATCAACAACGCTAAAGCTGAATCACAAAACACATATTGCTCGAAAAATAATTTATAAATAGCCAAATGCACACATGATTTCGAGTTTGGAAATATTTAAAACTTGTCGTGGATGTGTGGTCATCTGCACGCAAGTTTCCTGGTGTTCTAAATCACATGATCAAAATTCACCAATGTCTAAACCGCCCGCCAACTTGCAACAGTTTGCAACAATCGGTTGTTATCGGTGATAACTCGTGGACTCACTGTCATGTGCTTACTAGCCTACAAGAAGACAAACAATGGCGATAGTTATGGATGGTGATCGAGGGGGCAAAGTGTTGGTACATGAGAACTTCAGATATCGGAAGCACCGCACCAATCAAGACACCATTAGATGGAGGTGCTGGAGGTGGAACTGTAGAGTGCCACTGATCACAAATAGATTTGAAGTGGAGGACGTGGATGCTAACATTATTGTGCACGATGTTGGGGAACACGTGCATCCCCCTGACGGAGAAATGGTGCACCGTGCAGAATTCCGACAGGGGGTGATTGCAGAAGTTGCGAGGGAGCCAACAGTCCCAATCAGAAGGATATATAATGCGCAAAGGGTCCTGCAGCATCGGCAACGTCAAATCCAAGGTGGCGGCGACAGACCACCACCACAAGGATTCCAGTCTGTAAGGACTGTTATGGCCAGAGCACGCGCAGCAGTCCCGCCCCCGATTCCAGCTACACTTGAGGATGTCGTCATCGAAGGTGCATGGGCTGAAACATGGGACAGGGAACAGTTCCTCCTGCACCAAGACAACGAGTGGGCTATCGCTGTGTTTGCCACAGAGGGCAACATCAGGAAGCTGCGAGGCTGTGGAACCATATATATGGATGCAACGTTCAGAACGTGCCCCCGCCCCTTCAGCCAAGTTTTTACAGTACTTGGAAACATGCATGGCTTCGTTATCCCTCTTGTGCATGCGCTGATGGGCCAGCGCACAATTGGGCACTACCGGCAGGTCCTCGATTGCATCAAACGGGAAACCAGGAGGATTACGCAGCACCACTGGGCACCTCAAAAGGTCATATGCGACTTTGAACAGGCACTTATCAATGCGCTGGAAACAGAACTTCCAAGGGCACAAGTGAGTGGATGCTACTTCCATTTCAGTCAAGCCCTGTGGAAGAGGGTGCAAAGACTTGGACTGACTACTGCATTACGGGATGACCTTCAGTTGGCAGCAGTCATCCGCAAGGTAATGGCACTCGGCCACCTACCACTGGACACAGTTCAAGGCAACTTCGCCCTGCTCGTTCACCACCCAGACACGAGGCGCGTCCAGCGGGACCATCCAGAGCTGCATGACTTCCTGCAGTATGTCGGGAACACATACGTCCATGATGGAGCCCTCTTCCCACATCCAATGTGGAACGTCTATGCACGCAACATGGAGCAAAGGACCAACAACCACGTTGAGTGTAAGTGACTAAGACTTATTTTCTGATTTATTGAATAATCAGCGAACAGACTTTATTTTTGATGTGTGGCCCATAACATGCTTAACATTTTCATGCGACACCACAGAAGCGTGCAGGCTATGATAACGTAGGCCAATTGTATGATTATGGTTGTGTAAATTAGGCTATACTGTTTTTAGTCGATTATTTGTATCATTATTTAAAAAAATAATATAGCATCGGTGTAGGACTCACAGTCAACCATTGCTTTGGATACTCTTAAAGCTTGATGAATCTACATTGTTTCCATCAATTAGCTGTGGAATTCACCATAGGCTATGTGTTTAACTTTCATTTTAAAAATCAGTTTAACACAATCCAGCATAATTTTTGGAGGTCTACATCACACAAAAGCCTACACTCCTAAAGCTGTATTATGCATTCATGGTTATCAAGCCACTGTCAACATGTTCAGCATATTCACATTTCTTTAACAGTTTACATGATTAACCTCTTGTTTTTGTAGCTTATCATCGCACTCTAAATGATGCGGTCCAAGTGCGCCACCCATCCCTTTGGATGTTTCTGCGCCACATTAAGGACCAGCAAACCCTGGCAAAGGAAAGGCTGGAGATGGCGGAGCGAGGAGATGCTCCCCCAAGGCGGAAGCCCAAGTGGAGGAGGTTGGAGGCCCGTCTCCTGCGGCTCAAGGGTCAACTGGATGCTGGTCACAGAGATTTGGAATCATATTGGAGGGCTGTAAGCCATCACATTTTCAGATAGGCTGAGTAGAGGTTTTAGCCCCTCTTTGTTGAGTAGCCTAATGGGCTAGGACTACTCATTTTGCTTTTTTGAAGAAGAAAAAAGCCTTAACGTTAGGCTAGTTAGGCCTTGGAGATTTTTGTTTTAGACCATGCCTTTTCTGGGGGGCTTCTGCCATAGACCAACCCTTTTTCAGCCAAGCTTTTACTAGAAGCATTTTGTTATTAATAGCCTATTATCAGTGTTACTATTGATAGTATTATGCCTGTAATTGTTATTTGTTATTAGCCTCTTTTATAATTAGGCTATTATTATTATTATTATTATTATCATTAAAAAAGAAGAACATCAAAGGATGTAAGGTAGCACTCATCAAATGAAAAAAAAAGACACAATTCTCTATTTTACCATTTCATTGTTTGGCATCAGTCAATAACTTGGCCGGGTGGTCTTCTTCAGAAACCTTAATGACTGATGCCAAACAATAAAATGGTGAAACAGAGGACTGCCTCTGTTATTTTTTTACCATTTGGTGAGTGTTACCTTACATCCTTTGATGTTCGTCTTTGATTCATGTTTTTGGTTTAGCACCTCCACAAGCCTTTAGTTTTTTGAGAAGCACATATTATTATTATTAGGCAATTAGCCTATTGTGTAAGGTAGGCGGCCCCCGTTGATGGATACTTTGTGCTGGTCCTAAATTCCAAGTCCTGGTCTAAGTTCTCTGCCTAAAAAGTTCATCATTAAAGTCTTTTTGAAATAAAGTCTGCCAAGTGATTTAATATGGAAAACGAACTGCAAAGTAACAAGAAAGTGGCTGAAGTGTCCAGTGCTGTGCAAATTGAACTTTGAGCGAAGGTGGAAATGGCTAGGTTATACTGGTAGGCGGGCCTACTGCAAGACAAACTTGCGTTGATTGCCGACTGTCCATGCTGAGCCGGAGAGCCAACTAACTAGGCCTACTGCAGTAAATATCGGTAAGAAATAACAATAAAGCAAATTACAGCCTCCTCTATAGGCCGAATTTGGATACGCACTCAAGGTGGCCTGCGATATACAACAGCCAACAATGGTAATACGGCCTAATTTAATCAGCGGAGGAATAGATTGTCGTAGCCTACATCTCAGCCATGACCCCAGTTTTTATTATTTTGGACCCGTTAAGGAAATAATTTGCAAAAAGGGTTCTAAGTTTGTTCCTCGATTGGCAATAGCGGGGAATATAGGGCCCTTTATTTGGAAAAAGGTCCTATGTTCCCCTGGAAACAGCGGGGAATATAGGACCCTTTTTCCAAAAGAGGGTTCTATGTTCCCCGGTGTCTATTGCAACGGGGATTATAGGACTTTTTAGGGGAAAACGGGGAATATGGGACCCTTTTTTTTCGAAAGGGTCCTATGTTCCCCGACCCGGGGAATATAGGACCCGGGGACTATAGGCACGGCCCCGTTTTCATCCCTCAGAATTTCCACTTTTAAAGGCATCCCTAACATCGCCTGCATGACGGCAACCAAGATGGCGTTCTGGGCAAAGGAACATTTCACAGTTTCCTACCAAACGTGCATACTGAAATGCAGTGACACAATACTCAGCCTTGAAATACGGTGGATTTTATTGACGTCCACTGCATCAGTTGTCACCCTTATGACGCCAGGGCAGGGAACTGCTGCAGCCAAAGACACTTCAACCAAAGGCTTTGACTGGATTTCAATACTGCAGGAACCATGTCTCACTTATGAAACGCAGTATCACCGTGTTTGTAGTTCAATGTGTGGAAAAACTCAAAGTCCATCAATCATGTCTGTCTTTGGCCTTTACTGGTGGCATCACCGCGTATGTGTTGGAAGACAGTCACATCAGTCAGCATGGTTGTAGGTTCACACTTCACACAGCAAACCCTCTTCCTTATATAACACCGCAATGACATCATCATGTAGACGCCACTTAGATAGACAGAGACAGACAGACAGACAGAAAGAAAAAAAATACAGCAAGACAGTAAGAAAGAAAGGAAGACAAAGAACGACAGATAGTAAGTAAGGAAGAAAGACAGTAAGGAAGGAAGGAAGACAAAGAACGACAGAAAGATATCAAGAAAGAAAGTAAGACAGACAGAAAGACAGTAAGAAAGAAGGGAACAGAAAGAAAGACATACAGAAAGACAGCAAGAAAGAAAGGAAGACAAAGAAAGAAAAAAAGAAAGAACGAAAGTAGGAAATATAGTAAGAAAGAAAGAAAGAAAGAAAGGAAGAACGATAGTAAGAAAGAAAGAAAGGAAGACAGACAGAGAGACAGTAAGAAAGGAAGACAGAAAGAAAGACAGTAAGAAAGGAAGGAAGAAAGACAGTAAGAAAGGAAGAAAGAAAGAAGGAAGAAAGAGTAAGAAAGGAAGGAAGGAAGCAAGAAAGGGTAAGAAAGAAAGGAAGACAGAAAGCAAGAAAGAAAGACAAACAGTAAGAAAGAAAGACAGTAAGAAAGTAAGACAAAGAAAGACAAAAAGAAAGAAAGAATGAAAGAAAGTCAAAGAATGACAAAGATAGAAAGACAAAGAAAGAAAGAAAAAGAAAGGACAGAAAGAAAGATAGAAAGACCAAAAGAAAGAAAGACAGAAAGATAAAAGACAAAGAAAGAATGAAAGACAGAAGGAGAAAGAACGACAGAAAGAAAAAGAATGAAAGACAAAGAACAACAGAAAGAATGAAAGACAGAAAGAGAAAGAACAACAGAAAAGAAAGCCAGAAAGAGAAGAAAGACAAAGAAAGAAAGACCAAAAGAAAGAAAGTCAGTATGAAATAAAGAAAGACAGAAAGAGAAAGACAGACAGAAAGAAAGACAGAAAGCAAGAGAGACAAAGAAAGGAAGACAGACAGACAGAAAGGATAAGCCTAGGTGAAAGGTTTTCCCCATGACAAAATAATGTGAGTCAGAGAAGAGATGAGTTTCCTGGTGGTGATTATGAGAAGTACATTAGAATGACGCTGCCTCTGCTTGTAAGACTGACACACTCTCAGCTCAACTCTGCAACACACACACACACACACACACACACACACACACACACACACACTAGCTAATCCAAAGCTCAATGGGGAAATGATTTTGATACATGTGACCCATGTAATTCCCCTGGTGGACACAACAGCACATTGTAATTAGAGTGATAGCACGCTGAGAGAAAGCAGCTAAATGTGCAATGCATCATAAGTCAGCGAGCTGCCACGAGCTGCCAAGGGAGAAGAAATAGGAGAGACACCGGGGTGGGGTGGGGGGGTGGCACATGCATAATTGAAGTGTCTATTTATTACTGCCTAACCACATTAACTGCTTTACGTTCATATTTTCCCTACTCCCATCCCATTTGTGGTCATTTTTTCTGTATCCTCTCTCTGTCCCCCCCCTCAAACTTACTTCCTCTCTGTTTGTTCATTCATTTATTTATTCCCTATCTTCTCCTAGCCTTTCTGTTTTACCTTCTGGCCCTTTACCCCCACCCCCTTTTTTTCTCCACAATTGTATGTGGACAATCACCTTAATTTTTCAAGCCATCGGTCGCTGCTCCACCCCCTCTGCTGATCCGGGGAGGGCTGCAGACTATCACGTGCCTCTTCTGATACATGTGGAGTCGCCAGCCGCTTCTTTTCACCTGACAGTGAAGAGTTTCGCCAGGGGGACGTAGCGCGTGGGAGGATCACGCTATTCCCCCCAGTTCCCCCTCCCCCACAAACAAGCGCCCCAACCGACCAGAGGAGGCGCTAGTGCAGCGACCAGGACACATACCCACATCTGGCTTCCCACTCGCGGACACAGCCAATTGTATGTGTAGGGATGCCCGACCAAGCCGGAGGTAACACGGGGATTCGAATCGCCGATCCCCATGTTGGTAGGCAACAGAATAGACCGCTATGCTACCGGGACGCCCCATACTCCGCCCTTTATATGGCTGCTCCTCCCGTCCTGAAAGTACTACAGAGGCATCATGGCTGGTGTGTTATCAGGCCAGACTACTCGTGTCAGGGCTGCAGCATCAGCTATTGCATTTGTGTCAGTGGGGCTGGAGCAGCGCAACACTTGCACTGCATGGTGCACACAGTCTGAACACGTATTTAACTAGGGCAGAATAGATTTAGCATTCCTAATTGGCCATATGTTTGCGTGGATAAGCCTGTGTAGCATTGCCATTAGCATTTAGCCTTGGTGTAACTTTGTGCATCTACAACAAACACAGCGAGCCCCGGACACCTCGCACAAACCCAGCTGAGACCAGTTCTCACGCGGCAACTCGCTAATCCACTTAACCGTGCCCGGCTAACATCTCAGGTAGCTAGCCATCCACCTTCCCTCACGTGCTTCACTGTCAACCCAATTAAGATTTAAAAGAAGAAGAAAAGATCGCTTGGCATGCTTCAAACTATGTACTACTGGATAATCCTCATCCCCAAAAGTCAACCTTTCAGGAATTAGACAGTGATTTTATTCAGGAAAAAATGCACTTGATATTCAACAACGGCTTCGTTTCCTGTGGGTTTTGTGAGGCGTTGCATGAAGCCACAATGTAACACATTTTAAACACCAAGACTGATAGACATATTTTCTCCCGGCAAATCTCTCCCATGCCATTTTTTTTAAAAGTGTGGGTGTGTGTGTCCATGTGTGTGTCTTAATGACTATCTGATTAGCAGGCTAGTTACTGACCATTGCGCCGTGTTACCATGGAGATGTAATTAATCATCTTAATTGAACAACACTGATCAATAGCCGATGAGCCGTGACCGTTAGTTGGTTAGTTAATAATCTGCTTCTCATTAACTGCAACTTTGGGGAGAGCAATATGTGCGTGTATATGCATGTGTGTGTGTGTGTGTGTGTGTGCGCGGGTGTGTAGATGTTTTGATACAAGACAAAGGCACTGAAATGAAGATGGATTCAAGAGGACTTGAACTTAATAAAACAGTAATCTAACACCATGTTAATGAATCCCCTAACAGAATGACTGCTCTGCCTGATCTGATGAAGGGAAGGAAAAGAGGAGAGAAACTGAGAAGCAGCATTGTGAGCAGCCCAACACACTTAATCTCTTATTATTATTATTATTGTTATTATTATTTGGTTTGTTTGGTTTTGTTATCCAAAGTCAGAATTACTGCAATTCACCTAAATAAAATGCTTTAACTGATCCCTGTTTTGGCGGCACGGTGGCGCAGTGGTTAGCGCGGTTGCTTCACAGCAAGAAGGTCCTGGGTTCGAGCCCTGGGGTAGTCCAACCTTGGGGGTCGTCCCGGGTCGTCCTCTGTGTGGAGTTTGCATGTTCTCCCCGTGTCTGTGTGGGTTTCCTCCGGGGGCTCCGGTTTCCTCCCACAGTCCAAAGACATATAGGTCAGGTGAATCGGCCGTACTAAATTGTCCCTAGGTGTGAATATGTGTGTGTGTGTGTGGGCCCTGTGATGGCCTGGTGGCCTGTCCAGGGTGTCTCCCCACCTGCCGCCCAGTGTCTGCTGAGATAGGCTCCAGCATCCCCGTGGCCCTGAGTGCAGGATAAGTGGTTTGGATAATGGATGGATGGATGGATGATTCCCATTCTATAATTTAGGAAGTAATAATGAAAAGTTTTACGATATCCTTCAGTTTTCCTGCCTTTCTGTCTGTCAGTCTATATCTGTCCATCTGTCTGTAGGTTTACTGACAGAACTCAAACCTGTTGTAGAAGAGAACTGAGTTTATCCAGCCTCGCTCACTGCAGTCAGCTGTTCTTAGAGCTGTGGACGACAGCAAATGACTCCGCAAAATGGTTTGAGGGGTGTTGTGGTGTAAAGTAACTATTGACCTTTTACTGCACACACACACACACACACACACACACACACACACACACACACACACACACACACACACACACACACACTTTGTCTCCAACATGACAGGTGCCTGTGGCCAGGTCAACGAAAAACAGATTAACATTCAAAAGTGCTGCACACTTTCAGAGACACACAAAACACCTTCCCTCACACACACACACACACACACACACACAAACACACACAACAAACACTAAATAGTAAACACATGAATCTTCGCAACAGCCTCGCCACACCAGGCTAAATCAAAATGCTACATCATCTTAATCGTGTGTATGTGTGTGTGCACACGTGTGTGTGTGTGAGTCAATTGTGCATGTAGTGTGTGCCAATATGTGTATATAAGTGTAACAAAATATAAAAACATTCCCCAGCCCTTCAGCCAAATGACACCGTGGAGGGCAAAATGGGTAAATAGAGTGATAAATAGACTGATAAATGAAGAGAGAGATGGGGCGGAGGAGGAGGAGGATGCAGAAGGAGAGGGGGGGGCTCAGCAGGGTTGTTAAAGCAGATGAACTTAAGAGTGCCACAGGGATAAATAAAGAACGCAACTCCGCTGTGTGTTGTATTAGAGGTAAGAAGGCAGAGGTCGAGGGCAGACGTGTGAGAAAAAAGGGACAAGAGTGGACTGAAAATTCTTTCCTTTTTCTACTGAGCACTGCTTTCATCCACATGATTGATTTTGTTTGACAGAGGGGAAAAAAAGACAAGAGAGGAAAATGGGAGAGTTGAAGGCAATTTATCCGTGAAACGTGTCCTTCCAGGAAGGTGCGAGCGCGTTTTTATTATTGGTCTCAGGGATCGTCAAAGGAACAAGGACCTCCAGATCACAGGAAAGAGGTCAAGAAGTTCCTTCATCCAGCCAACATTACAGACTCGACTACAGACCCAGCACCCCATGTCCCTCACGTTTACCACTTGAATGTATTCAGCGTTCATTAGGCATGCATATTCCATAGGAATGTTGGCTGAGGTTCCTATGTCACTTAGCTGTCAGGATAAGGGGATAAGGGTATAAACCTCAAGTTATGCACATTAAAAATCCAAGATGGTGACCTAAACTTGTGCCATTAATCAGCTGTACCAATTTCTAGTTAGCATCATTGGATTTCCTGCCCCCAAAAATTTAGGTTTAGCCACTGGAATCGTGATCCTAGGTAAGCTAGAAGGCGAGATATTGAGACAAGGAAATACAATGTTATAGAAAGTTTGGTGGCCTGTCCAGGGTGTCTCCCCACCTGCCATCCAATGACTGCTGGGATAGGCTCCAGCATCCCCGCGACCCTGAGTAAGGATAAGCAGTTTGGATAAAGGATGGATATCAGCATCTCCACTGGGAAAATCCGGTGCTGGCCAACATATCTGGGGATGATCCAGAATGTTAGACAAATGTGAAAATGGGATCATATTATCTGCACCTTGTATGCGCTATACAAGAAGAACAAAGTATCAGGGCAAATAGATTTTAACATAACATTTATTTTCGTGAACGATAACCAGCTCGGATCAACTTTGTTACTGCCAATAGGAATGTGATGTGTATAAAAAAAAAGAAGCAAAAACAGGAAGTGGCACCCTGGTGGCCCACCTGGTCGAGTGGTACCACATAAGGCTGAGTCCTCACTGCAGCGGCCTGGGCTCGAATCTGGCCATTAGCTGCATGTCATCCTGTCTCTCTACCGTCACTATTAAAAATAAAGCAGTAAAATGTTGAAAAAATTATCTTTAAAAAACCAGGATATTGTGAAGGTCAAAGTAAGTGTATTTAATTGCCCTCCAAAACTCATGTGCCCAGCACACATGTTCAGTTCACTTTTGGTGCACCACCATCATAACCAAAGCATAACAGTCCTGCAGGGTGGGTGTGATGCTGTGTCTGGGTGGAGCAGGAGAAAGAGAAGAGGCTTTGCTGCTGGTGTCAGGATTATTACTGTCTTAACAGGTATTCTACCTCTGGCAGTGATGCTGGGACGGGACACCTGCTGGAGACACACCTGCACAACCTCTAGTTTCAGACTGTTAGGTGTTAGGACTCAAACTGTTTAATTTCCACCTTAAAGAAGGAAACGGGTTATGGTTGTAGTCAAAATAAGTCGCTAGGTCCCTTTGTCTGTGTGTGTGTTTGAGTCGTGACTCCCAGAGTACCTGTGCTACTGAGCCCTGTACCTAAAAACCAATGCTTTAGCAGACACACATACAAAGGCAAAATGTCAAGACCTCCCTTTTCAGTCTACTGATAGGAGTAAGTCTATGTGTACTTCAAGTATGCACCAAATCTTCATCGAAACATCTCAAAGATGAGTTTTTCATTTAGTAAAATGTCACACAACTTAGTGCAATCTGAACTGGGCCCTTAGAGGATATGAGCTCCTTGAGAACTCAATTAGACCGGGGGGGCAAAAACCCCAAAGAGAAACAAACATGCACACACACACACACACACACACACACACACACACACACACACACACACGCCAGTGTTTAGCAATGTGACCTGCAGCTATTTCGAGAGTTGAATGAACTCTTGAGGTCACAGACGAAAAAAAGCCCATATCGCTGCATGTACCTTATTACACTGTTTGTGTGTGTGTGTGTGTGTGTCCATGTCCAATGCTAGAATATCAAAAAATACCTTTGTGCAGTCTATGTGCCTATGTACGTCTATTGTTGTCTTTTTTTGTGTATATATTAGAGAATTTATGGAGGCAACTGGTACATAATGAAACTTTGGTAGTCATTTATTGCAAATACTCGGAGTGCAGCGCTTCAGAATAGCGTAGCATGTTAGAGAGTGTCAATGACGCCTCCCTTGTGTTAGGTAGTCACCATGATATACGTTACCCATCCTCCATGTATTATAGAGGTAGCCAATATCGATTTTCATTTAAATTGCATACAATAAATATCTTACTTGAAAAAAAAAACACTAGCAAAAACTGAAATTAAAAAATACTGTATTAGCGAACATGTTTCTCCTCCTCAGTTTATAGGAAAGAAAGAAAAACCAGTGAGGCGGTGGGAAAACTTGTTCCATAAGTGCATAGCTGTTTGCCTGAGACAAGTCGAGTCATTATTAAATATTAAATAAGAAACCGTGAATGCGCCGTCAGCCAACATGGAGACTATATACTGTTGTCCGCTGTTATGCCTTCAAGCATTTCGGGTAACATCGACCAAAACTTTGAAATCTGTTGAGTTTAAAAGCTTCAGAAATCCACAATCTCTGTATAACAGAGATGAACATGGTTTGACAGATTGCTTGCGTCCGGTCAAGTTGAATATCCAAGTCTGTGATTCCATTTCCAATATCAATCTGCAACATGTGCACACACCATTGCCGACATCATTCATGTCTGCCCATAGGCCTTATAAATAATGAATGAGTTCTACTTACGTTAAAGGCACATTTTTCACTGCGAAGTCTTGACACTTCGCCAGCTAGCTAACTATTCTGTTTGAATTTTGCTACACAGTCATACACGTGCATAATTATATGCGGGCACACTTCGCCTGTTTTTTTAACATACTATATACCGTAGACTTTAGTGCTCAAGTTGGGATATTTAATACAATCATGGCGAGATAAAGAGGGGTTTGTGAGTGCGGGCCCTAAACCGTAGCAGGCCCCAATGCAGTGGCATTACCTGCATATAAGGTAGGTTCGCCTCTGGCTCTGGCTACTCATCTCTTGCTTGCCTTTTCCGGCTTCCTATTGTGCTCCAAATTAATTCCAACTTCTACCTATAATCCATCTCTTCCTCCCAGTCTGTCGGACATCACTACTCACACTTCCGACTCTCATATTCACACAGCGCAGAAGTTAAACTGCCCAATTAGGAGCTTCATTCCCCATCTACATCTTCTATCTGGACTCCTACCTCAGCCCATATGAGCCACTATCTAAATATGTCTTTCTAGGTACGCTGCAAATGCCTCACCTGAAGACCCACTCTTTCTTACTGAAACCAGGAAAGTCGCCACCAGATTCTTTAGCAAGCATTTCTGACAAATTCTTTGCATCTCTAGCATTTCTCCAGAACACTATTCTGTCCGTTCCTTCTGCATCGGAGGCGCTTCCACAGCAGCCAGACTAGGCATCTCAGATCAAACAACTTAAGTTCTTGGTCGCTGGTCATCTCACCCATATCGTTCTTACATTCGCAATAATCTCAACGATCTCCGTCAAGCCTGTCCTCATTAAGCTTTTAAATTCAGACTGTTGTGGCATGGTACTTGCTAGTGAAATGAAGTTAACTTGTTTACTAAGAACCAGGAGCAGGGCCACACCTCAACCACTCGTCTAATCACCTGGCTAGCCTACTTACATCTGGTCAACTCATCCAGCGCCATTTGCCTCCATTCTCTCGACCCCCACCCTTCCCCTACCCATCCCTCTTCACAGCCATTCATCCCCTCCCCTCAGCCTTCACCCTACCCATCATTCTTCACATCCTTAATTCCCTCGTTCCTCTTTTTCTTCTCTCCTCTTTTCAAGCACCATCTCGGTTCCATAGCCGGTTCAGGAAAACCCATCACCTGAGATGGAACCGACAACCTGAATCTCTGTCTCCCCCCAGCCACCGTATGTCAACATGGCCCACACCAGCCTAATCAGAAGACCTCCACATCCATCCTCACCCTCACCATTCATCCCCATCATCCAATAATGCCTCTCCTCAATCCTGTAAACTCACATTGTTGTGGCACGGTCCTTGCTAGTGAATTGTGTGTGCGCGCGTGGTTAGTGTGTGCCGTCATGTGGGTGCATTTTAAGCTCCAATGTGATCTCTTCCATGGGTCACTAGTTATTAACCCCCAGACAGTCACCTTGACACACTCGCTCACTCATACACCCACACATATATCCATGCATACACACACACACATGCACACGCACACTTTTTTTAATCTGGCCTTATTTCTGGCGCTGCCGTGACCTGCGCTTTTGGCATGGGTTGGCGTTAACAGTCACTCTTTATTTAAAGATTAGCAAGGGTTATTAAGTCATCGCAAACAGAAAATGATTTTCTCAATGGGACTTGTCTATGGTCCATTTCAGAGAAAGGCACTTTTGCTCGCACCCTTACTGATGTGGAGTGCATAATTGATTATAATTGAGATGCATTATCCAGCCAAGCGCAGCCAGTACTCTAATTGCCATTCATATATCTGCTTTTCTGAAAAGCAGCAGATTGACGTTTGTGAATGATGAGTTGAAGAGCCACTAAATCCACACAAGGCGACAGATATGCATTAACACACACCCCCACAGACCCACACACACACACACACACACACACACACGCAGAGTCACGCATAAAACTGAAATAACTCGACATCGCCCATACGTATATAGTATCTGAACTTCGCTCAAAGGTCAGAAGTCCGTTAACACAAAAACTGATGAACACGCAGGAGGAGAATCTGCTCAGTTTACAAACGCACAACAGGTTAGTATGGTACAAGAAACGAAGGTGGACGGGGACAGAGAGAGGAAAAACGGATTAACTTATTATTTCGTTTTTTGGACGTGTGTGTGTGTGTGTGTGTGTAGATTTGTTCATGTTTGAGGACAGAATTGTCTTTGTATTGCCCAAACGCAAACAAAAGCCTCGGACTTTTCAAACAATGGGCAAAATGATGCGGTTTGGTTTATGGTTTGGACAGTGGGGATAATCTTCTAAGAGAGATAATGGCTGTTGACAATAGACTGAACTCTCAGCACCATGGACAGCGGACTATGCAGGGAGCACTGAGGCTGTTTGTTTGTATGTGTGTGTGTGGGTGTGTGTGCAAATGTTTAATCTGATCATGTTAATGTTACTCAAACCCATGTGCTATCATGTTTTGTTGAAACTGTGTTGCTGCTATTCTTGGCCAGGTTTCCCTTGGAAAAGACATCTCTGACCTCAACGGGACAAACCTGATTAAATAAAGGCTAAATTTAAAAAGATAAATAAAAGTGTGTGTGTGTGTGCGTGTGTGTGTGTGTGTGTTTGAGTGTCAATCAATCAATCAATCATCAATCCATCCATTATCCAAACCGCTTATCCTGCTGTCAGGGTGGCGGTGATGCTGGACACCCTGCTAGGCCATCACAGGGCCCGCCCGCCTGCCCGCCCGCGCACACATACCCACACACACACACACACACACACACACACACACACACACACACACACACACACACACAAACACACACATCTAGGGACAATTTAGTACGGCCGATTCACCTGACCTACATGTCTTTGGATTCTGGGAGAACATGCAAACTCCACACAGAGGACGACCCGGGCAGGGCCGGATCTAGGCATAGGCAAACTAGGCAGCTGCCTAGAGTCTAATTGCCTCATGGCGGCCCAGACAGACGGATAAAAACATCAACTTTTGGTCTAAATTAAAAATATTTAACATAAATATTTTAAACTATAAATAGATAATAATAAACAAAAATATACACCTAACTAATTAACCATAATAGCCATGTGGCAGTTAAAAGTAATATTGTTTGTTTACAAAATATTAAAATGTGCTTGTTTGGGGATGGGGTGGGGAGGGGGGGCCCAAGAAAAATGCTCTGCCTAGTGTAATCTATCCATTTAATCTGGTCCTGGACCCGGGATGAACCCCAAGGTTGGACTACCCCGGGGCTCGAACCCAGGACCTTCTTGCTGTGAGGTGACCGCGCTAACCGCTGTGCCATCGTGCCGCCTCAATCAATCAACCAATCAATCAATAATAACCTAGTAATAGTGATCACAATAGTAATAGTATTACATTCACTTCTCTCAGTTCACAAGACATATGGGGTGATAGGCTTGCAATCAGAACTGAGTACAGACAAGCACATCTCATACAATTCATCAATTACATTAAATAGTACACCCTTGTTTGTGCTGCATATATTAATGCATTCTCATCCCATGACGTCATATATTCAGGCTACTGACAAATAATGGATTTTTTTATTCATTTTTATTTTGAGATAATTTATTGATCCCTGTGGGGAAATTACACTCTGCATTTAACCCATCCTGGCTGTGTAGCTAGGAGCAGCGGGCAGCCGCCATCCAGCACCCAGGGACCAACTCCGGTTTGTCCTGCCATGCCTCGGTCAAGGGCACAGACAGGAGTATTAACCCTAATGTGCATGTCTTTTTGATGGTGGGGGAAATTGGAGCACCTGGAGAAAACCCACCACAGACACGGGGAGAACATGCAAACTCCACACACAGGATGACCTAGGATGACCCCCAAGGTTGGACAACCCCGGGATTCTAACCCAGGACCTTCTTGCAGCGAGGCGACAGCACTAACCACTGCACCACCGTGCCACCCAATATACGTAAATGGATATATTGACATGCAGGGGACCCTTCATTGTCTGTATGGAGACGCTGCAGGTGATCCATAAACTCCAATGTGAGACAGCCCCCTTGGTGTATGAATGGTAATGACACAGGCTGGGTAGTGGTGAGGTTTAGGGATAAGGTTAGATAGCAGTGAACCTGCACAGTCTCATAGAGAGGCGAGGGGGAGGTGGTGGCTAACCTGCCATGTCTCCTTCAGGTGATGAAGGGTACCACGATGTCATGTATCAGTTCTGTCAACAGCCTCAATATGTGGAGGTGTGTATCCCTCCCTCCCTCCCTTTCATTGGCAAGTGATCCTCCAGCTCTTCCATCTCACCTAAATCTATATCCCCTCTCTAGTCCCCTTATCCCATTATCTATCTATCTTCTCTCTCTCTCTCTCTCTCTCTCTCTCTCTCTCTCTCTCTCTCTCTCTCTCTCTCTCTCTCTCTCTCTCTCTCTCTCTCTCTCTCTCTGCTCTGAGGTGTAGCATGCTATTTTTTTCAGTGGCAAGTTGGTTCTGGAGTAATTTTAAGGAACATCATCTGCGATGCTGATCCACACTATGCCTGGTTTCTCGCCTTTAGGGGGAGAACCAAGGGGCTCATCACATACCCTCACCCCTTCATGGGTTTGATATGAAGACGTGTTACAATCACACACAGGTATAGAGTCCCCGACCTTCATCATAGATGAAACATTAAGTGACGAGCAAATTCAAAGGAAGAAGACAGGAGGGGAGGGGGCGTGAAAGGGGGAGGGGAGGAGTGGTATGATGGCAGAAGCGAGGAAGAGAGCGATGAGAAGAAGTAGAAACCAGTGGCAGCTGTTTCCAGCTCCATTAAAATGTAATTAAGGAGAAGCTCATTAGAGGAGGAGAAGCGAACGTGGCAGAGAGAGAGAGAAGAAATAGAAAGAGAGATGGATGGAAAGAGAGGGCAGTGAGGAGGAAAAGTGTTTTCTACTGTCAACCTTATTGTTCAGAAAAGCACCCCGGCAGACTGACACACATTCCATTTATCTCCACACCTTCAAAAACCAACACCAGGGCAGTCTAGCCATTTCAAATTAACTAGATTTGAATACGCTGTTCACCAGACAAGACATAATGCTCTGTAACTGACTTTTGAAATATATATACTGCTCAAAAAAATAAAGGGAACACATAAGCAATGCAATGTAGCTCCAAGTCAATCACACTTTTGAGATATCAACCTGTCCAGTTAGGAAGCAACACTGATTTGTGAATCAATTTCACCTGTTGGTACATTGTCTAATTTCCACCTGGTGGAAATTAGACAATTTGCAAGACAACCCCTATAAAAGGAAAGGATTTGCAGGTGGTGGCCACAGACCATTTGCCTGTCCTCATCTTTTCTGGCCGATATTTGGTTAGTTTTTCATTTTGCTAGTGCCCTCACCACTAGAGGTGGCATGAGGCGGTATCTGCAACCTACAGAAGTTGCTCAGGTAGTGCAGCTCATCCAGGATGGCACATCAATGCGTGCTGTGGCAAGAAGATTTGATGTGCCTCCCAGCACAGTGTCCAGAGCATGGAGGAGGTACCAGGAGACAGGCCAGTACACCAGGAGACGTGGAGGGGGCCGCAGGAGGACAACAACCCCGCAGCAGGACCACTATCTGGTCCTTTGTGCAAGGAGGAACAGGAGGAGCACTGCCGGAGCCCTACAAAACGACCTTCAACAGGCCACTAATGTGCAGGTTTCTGCTCAAACAGTGAGAAACAGAATGCATGAGGATGGTATGAGGGCCCGACGTCCACAATTGGGGCCTGTGCTCACAGCCCAACACCGTGCAGCCCGATTGACCTTTGCCAGAGAACATCTTGGTTGGCAGATTCGCCATTGGCGCCCTGTGCTCTTCACAGATGAGAGCAGGTTCACACTGAACACATGTGAAAGACGTGAGAGAGTCTGGAGACGCTGTGGAGAATGTTCTGCTGCCTGCAACATCCTCCAGCATGACCGGTTTGGCGGTGGGTCAGTGATGGTCTGGGGAGGCATATCCTTGGAGGGCCGCACAGACCTCTACGTGCTAGCCAGAGGTACCATGACTGCCATTAGGTACCGGGATGAGATCCTCAGACCCATTGTCAGACCATATGCTGGTGCAGTGGGCCCTGGGTTCCTGCTCATGCATGACAATGCTCGTCCTCATGTGGCCAGAGTGTGTCAGCAGTTCCTGTATGTCGACGGCATTGATGCTATGGACTGGCCTGCACGTTCCCCAGACCTGAATCCAATCGGGCACCTCTGGGACATCATGTCCGTACCATCTGCCAACGCGATGTCGCACCACAGACTGTCCAGGAGTTGACCGATGCCCTGATCCAGGTCTGGGAGGAGATCCCTCAGGAGACCATCCGTCGTCTCATCAGGAGCATTCCCAGACGTTGTAGGGAGTGCATACAGGCACGTGGAGGCCACACACACTACGGGGCCTCATTTTGAATCGTCTTGAAGAATTTCCACAGAAGTTGGATCAGCCTATGTTCTCATTTTCCACTTTGATTTTGAGTATGATTCTGAATCCAGACCTTAATGGGCTAATGATTTTGATTTCCATTGATCATTCTTAGGTTATTTTGCTCTAAACACATTCCTCTGTCTAATAAATAAAGATTTTCAGCTGAAATATTTCATTCATCGAGGTCTATATTGTGTTTTTAGGTGTTCCCTTTATTTTTTTGAGCAGTGTATTTTTGAATATAATTTCTTTTTTCACACTAATGTAGACAGAGATAGAGTATATTTCTACTAAATGGGTTCTAAAAGATTTCTCTATGTCTCAGAAAGTATCTTTCAATAAACCTCTTGCTATTGAAACATCTTCAATAGCATGTTGGGAGCGTCTCGAGATGTTGCATGTTGAAAAGAGAGGCAAGCCCTGATAGGAATGATTATTATCAATGCTGAAGTAGGGGTCGGTCTGCAGGCGGAGCGAGCCTGGAGAACCTCGGCTGGTCAACAAGGTGCACCTGTGCCCAGTTAGCCTCTCCATATACAGTGCATCCGGAAAGTATTCGCACCCCTTCGCTTTCCCCACATTTTGTTATGTTACAGCCTTATTCCAAAATGGATTAAATTCCTTTTTTTCCTCATCAATCTACACACAATACCCCATAATGACAAAGCGAAAAAGGTTTTGTAGAAATGTATTAAAAATAAAAAACTGAAATATTGCATGTACATAAGTATTCACACCCTTTGCTATGACACTCAAAATTCAGCTCAGGTTCATCCTGTTTCCACTGATTATCCTTGACATGTTTCTACATCTTGATCGGAGTCCACCTGTAGTAAGTTCAATTGATTGGACATGATTTGGAAAGGCACACACCTGTCTATATAAGGTCCCACTGTTGACAGTGCATGTCAGAGCAGAAACCAAGCCATGAAGTCAAAGGAATTGTCTGTGGACCTCCAAGACAGGATTGTACGCAGGCACAGATCTGGGGAAGGGTACAAAAAAAATTCTACAGCTTTGAAGGTCCCGAAGAGCACGGTGGTCTCCATCATTCGTAAATGGAAGAAGTTTGGATCCACCAGGACTCTTCCTAGAGCTGGCCACCCAGCCAAACTGAGCAATCGGGGGAGAAGGGCCTTGGTCAGGGAGGTGACCAAGAACCCGATGGTCACTCTGACAGAGCTCCACTGTTCCTCTGTGTAGATGGGAGAACCTTCCAGAAGGACAACCATCTCTGCAGCACTCCACCAATCAGGCCTTTATGGTAGAGTGGCCAGACGGAAGCCTCTGCTCAGTAAAAGGCACACGACAGCTCACTTGGAGTTTGCCAGAAAGCACCTAAAGGACTCTCAGACCATGAGAAACAAGATGCTCTGGTCTGATGAAACCAAGATTGAACTCTTTGGCCTGAATGCCAAACGTCACGTCTGGAGGAAACCAGGCACCTCTCATCACCTTGCTAATACCATCCCTACAGTGAAGCATGGTGGTGGCAGCATCATGCTGTGGGCATGTTTTTCAGCGGCAGGAACTGGGAGACTAGTCAGGATCGAGGGAAAGATGAATGGAGCAAAGTACAGAGAGATCCTTGATGAAAACCTGCTCCAGAGCACTCAGGACCTCAGACTGGGGCGAAGGTTTACCTTTCAACAAAAGAAAAAATTTTGATTTTACTATTAAAAACACTGCCCAAGATGCCTACGTTTAGAAAGGCTTTTCTCTCTGGGGATAGGACACATGTGAAATGTCAAAAAAACACGAGTTTTCTGGTGTAAACATGTTTCATCAATTGATTTTGACAGTGACTTCAGAGGTAGTTGGATTTAAGTCACATTCAAGGTAATTAAAACAAAAAAGGTCAAAATCGTATTCAGGGCATAACTTGGTTAAAAAAAAGTGTTCAATTCGCTTCATTCACATGGAAAAGTTGTAATTGATGCAGTACACACCAGAAGGACTTGTTAACATGACTAATTTTTGTCATAGTAAGTTACACAATCATAGATAAGCAAGAACACAAAATGAAGGAGCACTTTTGGATTACAGTTTCCTGCAGCGCCTTGCATATAAAATGGTGTGGCACTTGCAGTGTATGAGGTACCTTCAAACTTTTACTTTATTCTTACCCACTGCCATAGTGACAGCGATTTAAAGGTCGACTGTAGTCAAAGCCCACGGGTCGATGGATGGGGGTTGGTTGTGCCTGGCACCACAACATTTGAAACAGGTGGAGTGCTTACAATGTGAGGCCCTGAAAGACACTGTAGATCTTCCCATAAAAGACGGTGCAAAAATATATTAAAACTTTTTTTACAGCTCTCCGGTGGACACAAAGCTTACGTGTACTGATTCACAAAGTCCTGACTCGCTTGGACTTTATAACGGTGGTGCTTTGCATCTACATTTGAGACATGGTGGGTCCTTCTTCAACTTAGGACGCTGCAGTGGTGTTTGATTTATTTGGCTTTGTTCAGAGATGTTTTTGTGTAACATTAAGGCTGAACTATAACTGGGTACAAAACGTTTTAGGCTGATACACCCAGTAGTCTGCAAGACACAAACACCATCATCGGCGGCCACTCGGGGTCGAGTGACTGTCCTCCTTGTAGGTCCCTGTGGGTATCCTTGCGGGAGGACACCTGCGTGTGACAGCTTTTTAAACGGAGTGGTTGGTGTTCCTGCAGCCACCACATGGTGCTTGGCAGGGGGTGGCCAGAGTCCAATGGCATGGAGAACCAAGACGATTGGGGACCACCCTCTGTTGCAGCCTCCATTCACCTTCACTGCTGTTGTGACCTGGAGACATCTTTCACCATTGCGGTCTTTCTTGGATCGCGCTTCGTCTGGAGCCTCCCCCTTGACCTATCTGACTTGGGTGACCCTACCAGGAGCCAAGCTCTGGACGGCATAGCTCTTGGATCATTGGTACACGCAAGCTTCTCCACCATGACAAGGTGGCGAGCCAAGAGAAGAACAGGCTTCAAGAATAGAAGAATAGTCTGCGAGACACACACACACCCACAACCAAATGCATAATCCCCTCAAAGCAATCGCCTGGTGGAGATGATAAACTCAGAGCCCGCTATTTTGATAGAGAGATTGATTATATCCCCTCTCTGTCTCGCTTGTATTTATAGCAAGTGAAAAATTAAGGGGTGCTGAGTCAAAGAAGAAAACACTTACACCTTTTTCTAAGCGGTTTAGCGGGTAAAACTGGCTCAAAAGATATGGCCTTAAAGAGTCTCGAGAGGTTTGCAGTGGGTGTGTGCATTCAGGAGTAAAAGTTGTTGTGTGTGCAGTGGTTGTGCGTACACATATGTGCGGGCATGGCCGCTTGCTATTTTGGGTGACTGCATGCATAAAGTATGAGGTTAGGCATGTTAACTTCACGGGCTTTTATCAGCAAATAGAAACCAGTCTTTCCTGCCTGTTCTTGTCAGTATGTGTGATATGCATTTACCACAATATAGTGTGTACATGTATGGACGTGCGGGCGTGTCTGTGTGTACGTTTCCTTGTAGTTTTGACAGCTGTTTTATGAAAGTGTGTGTAAATCTATGCCTTAAGAACACTGTTCATGAGTGTGGAGGAGGTCTGGCTGTTGGGTAGTGTGAATTGCTGACTAGGTGGGGTCATATATCAGTGAGTAGCATTTAGCTAGATCTGTAGAAACAAAATGGGAATTTCGCTTTCCTAGATGTGTATGTGTGTGTGTGTGTGTGTGTGTGTGTGTGTGTGTGTGTGTGTGTGTGTGTGTGTGTGTGTGGTTTATATTTCAGTGTGCATTCCGTTACTAGCTCTTTTTCTTGATGCCTCCCAAAGGAATGGATAAAAGATGAGCACAGCTCCTCTCTCGTGCTCTCTCCCTCTCGGGCTCTGGCTCGCTCTCTTTTCTCCCTCTCTCGCTCTTTCTCCCCCTCTCTCTCTTTCTTGCACTCTCGCTCTCTTCTTCCAATGTTGTCCCTCTTTTACTTCTCCACCTTCCCTTCCCTCCAAAACCACACTTTCTCTGCCATGTTTTTGTAACTCTTTCTTCATTTCTTTTCTTCATTTCTTTCTTTCCGTTTTTCTTTCTCCTGCTCTCCTCTCTCTCTCTCTCGCTTCATTTCAACAATCTGACAGCGGCAGTAGAAGCTCTGCCAACATGAGGTGCAGACAGGGAGAAGAGTGTTTTTGAACTAGTGGGGTGACAACACTGTTGTTCTCTGTGAATGAACGCTCATACACACACAAACTCCAAAATATGTTTATGCACAAAAATACCTGTACACAAATGCGAAACACTAAAAACAATGTGCAGGCACATGTTAGAAATGAAATAAGGGCTGCGGCTTTGCCAAACAGTGCAAGACAGACACAGACAAACACAGTATAAGATATACACACATCAAGACCACAAGCTAAAATAAGTTAAAAAAGAGCTGGAGTACAAAATATTTAAAAATATCCACAAACATTCAGTGGGTAGCCAGGTTCAGGTGGGCAACAGCTTGGGGAAAGAAGCTGTTTTTGAGCCTGGTAGTGTGGGCTCTGAGGCTCCTATAGTGTCTCTCAGGGTGCAGGCGGGAGAACAGTCCATGGTTGGGGTGGGTGGGATCTCTGCTAATGCTCAGACCCCTTCGAAGGCAGC
>NC_079211.1:49200451-49250451 GCF_029633865.1 Lampris incognitus | reverse complement strand
ATAGCGTATAATCACCAGTTGCCAAGCAACAGTCACGAAGCAGCACTGTGGTGCAGAAATGTCGGTCCATGAACACTGCAACATAACCCAGCTGTGGCTGTGCACACTTCCGGGTTGGTCTGGATAGTTAAGAGTGTATCGTGCAGTCCAATTCCAATTCATTCCTATATCACTGAATCCCCTCACCACTAAACTTTACACATGACACTGCTACACATACTCATTCACACACACACACACACACACGCGCATGCTTACATTATTTATTGACAATTACAATATCAATAATTAGCATTGTATGCTAACACTTGCTATCATTTATACAAATAACACACACACAAATGCACGCACGCGCTCTTTCATTATTCATTGATAATTACAATGTCAATACTTAGCACTGTGCGTTCACACTTGCTATCATTTATACTGACAACAGTCACACACACACAAGCTACACAACCAACATGCATGCACACAGTCCCTTAATTGCCCTTCAGTTGAAAGCTCGAGTACTTATCTACACTCACCTTCCCATACAAAAACACTAACCCGCACACACACACACACACACACAAACATAAGAGTGCAATCTTCCTTTCCGACTCCCTATGGAGAATCTGAGCACTTACCACCCTGTACTGTGCACTGACACATGCACACACACCTGAAACCATGCATTCTCACACAAACACACACACACACACACACGCACACACGCACAAGGTCAAATACTTAATAGCAAGTTCATCAGTGTCGCATTTCACTTGCTATCTTTTAAACATTCCTCGTCACGTCTTGCCTCCTTTCTCTCTCTGTCTCTCTGTCTCCTCTCTCTCTCACTGTCTGTCTGTCTCTGTCTGTCTCTCTCTGTCTCTTCTCTCTTTCTTACTGTGTCTCTCTCTGTCTGTCTGTCTCGCTCTGCATCTCTTGCTCTGTCTGTCTCTTCTCTCTCCCTCTGGCTGTCTGTCTCGCTCTCTCTCACCCTCTTCTCCCATCAGACTTGCATATTGAAAAGTCATTTACTATGTTACCTAACGACTGCATTTTCTCAGTTTGTCTTTTAGTTGCTTTTTTCCTCTTTCTGTTAGGGATTCTCATTACAGAATGTCTAAAAACATTTTCGATATCTTTCACTCTGCCTGGCAGGTCATTTTCTTGTGTTTTGCCCATTTTTCTTCTTCTCTTTGCTTCTTAACTCTCTCATCTGGCCACTTTCCCTCCCATTCTCCTGATAGTCCCGTCCAGTAATTAGTCCTCACTTTTTCAATGGCCCATCGCAATAGCAACATGGCAGTGAATGTGGCACTGGAATGAAGATGGATAGTCCTGACATGCAGTTCCACACAGAACCGCATGTGCACACACACTGACGCAAAGAGGCAAATAGACGCAAACAATTACACATTTGCACACACAGCGTCATTACATCGCTTCATTCGACCTGTATCAATGGTCAAACTGCCATGTTTTGGACATCCATCCATCCATTATACAAACCGCTTATCCTGCCCCCTGGGTCGCAAGGATGCTGGAGCCTATCCCAGCAGTCATTGGGCAGCAGGTGGGGAGACAACCTGGACAGGCCGCCAGACATTCACACCTAGGGACAATTTCGTATGGCCGATTCACCTGACCTACATGTCTTTGGACTGTGGGAGGAAAACGGAGCACCCCTAGGAAACCCACGCAGATACAAGGAGAACATGCAAACTCCACACAGAGGATGACCCGGGACAACCCCAGAGGTCAGACTACCCTGGAGCTCGAAAACAGGATCTTCTTGATGTGAGGCAACTGCGCTAACCACTGCGCCACCGTGCTGCCCATGTTTTAGACAGTGGGAGATAATTTTTGAGATTTTCAGCCATGGCTCCACTTCTACCTTTTTTTTATTATTATTATTATAGGGCCCACCATGATTATGTCCAATACAAGTCAAAATTTGGGCTGACCAAGATTATATTTCTTGTTTCTTATTTACTATATAATCTCCCTCTCTGTGACCCCCCCCCGATCTTCAATATTTATCCTTCTTTAGCATATCCCTCTCATCTTCTCCTCTCTCAATGGCATATCTCAGCATCTTATCAAAGTCACAATATCAATTCTTCCAAGAAAATACCAGTTTTGTTTTTGTTTTTTTTTTTAGGGGAAAAAGCAGAAGGTTCTTTCTATTGGTCCAACCCTGTCAGAGTTAACAGCTGATGGGAATGAAGCATTAACAAGGTAAACCCACACAACACAAATAAATTGTGGCAAGATGTGGTCTGCTGCTCTCTCCCGAGGCCTCTGTTACACTTGTTATTTCAATGCCACCTCAGGCATCCGATCGCGTCAAGCTGAATTAATTTACAAGCCCGTTTGCTCAAAAGTCGTGTTGAGCTTGCATTGCAATCGCATCCGCCAGGCCGCCTCACAAGGCGGATGATCCGGCACCGTGTTTGGAACTACTCTGGACACAATCACCTAACCCACCTGAAAACACACACAGCAGAAACATGTCATTAAATCACAGTTATATTTACCTCTCCTCTCACCTAACTAGTTGTTTACCACAGTATAAACCACCACCCGCATAAGCACAAAGAGAGGGGCGCAGGTGGGGTATGCTGGTGACACAAAAGGGGGTTCAATTAAATCTGCATCGGTGAAGGTTTGCAGGGATACATACTCCCACCAGTGCTTGCCACATTGCCTGACCCACATTTGCCTAGGGCCATATTGATGGTTACTTCCCTTAACACTGCATGGGAATAAGAAATGCAAACACCGATGTGACCAAGGAAGTTGCACGTTGTGTGTGGACCCAACTGTATGAACCGAACTGCAGTCTGGGAGCCAGACGAATTCACAAATGCTAATTAGTCCAGCTCCTCTCAGTGCATTATCAATGGGCACAGAGCAAAATGCCTTTGGACGCAATTGGATGGACCTACAACCAATCACAGCAATGAAATGAGAGACATAGCACTTAAACGTTTCCCAAATCTTGTCAGAAGTACGGCAAACACATCTTTCTTATCAACAAAAGCTTAAAGTGCAGTTGTTTGATATTCTTTTAGAGAACATGTGGTGTCCAGTTCATTTAACACTGCTGCGATAGAGCAATGTTTCCCAACCCAGTCCTCAAGGACCCCCTATCCTGAAGATTTTCATTGTAACCCTGCATAGGTAGCCCTGCTTGCACTTACTCAACCAATCATCTCATAGCACTTAATTATGAAAGGTGTGCAAAATCTGACACAATTCATTGCTGATTGGTTGAATAGCTACAAACAGGTACCTATTCAGGGTTGTAAAAAAAATCTGCAAGATAGGGGGTCCTTGAGGACCGGGTTGGGAAACACTGCGATAGAGGATTCAACAGACCGTTCTACCTCGGCAGCAGCCAACGGCACTCCTCTGTACGTCAGCGTTTTTCTTTTTTTTACCTCCCGCATTCCAGGAAAATCGCCCCTACTCTGCCTCTGATTAGCTAACCCTAACCCCAACTTTAACCTCAACCAACGAGTGCTAGCCAATCAGAGGCGGAATTCCCCGAATGCGGGTGGGGGAAAAATAAAGCTGTACATCATCACATCAAACCCGCCCCACATTAGATAAACAGTTGTGATTGGCCCAACCCGGGCCAGGTCGGCTGGACGTCTGTCTGAACAGGAGGGCAGATGTATATGTCAGAGCAACTGTGGAACATGACCTCACAGATTGGTCTGGTTCCCAGGCTAATTATTGGATGATTATTGGATTCTGACGACGGGCTGTAATGAAATGACCAAACTGAAGTAACCAAGGCCAAAGTCACCTGGCAGATTACTGACAGAACAAACTAATCACCAAGATGTAGCAACGTAATCTCGAAAAGAAAAAAAAAGGATAATGCAATGAAAATAGTCACCTGAACAGCAATTTTTGGTTTGCTTAGACCAGCGGTCGGGAACCTATGGCTCGCGAGCCATATATGGCTCTTCCGGTGACGGCATATGGCTCCCAGACAATTTTGAGTTGAAAATTATTTTTTTTTCAAAAAAATCAGTTTGGAACTGATTTTAAAATACTTGTGATATTTCTTAATAATACTGTGTCATTTTAAAGTAAACAGCAATTAGTTTTGAAGATAAATTTCACGGGTCACCCGTGGGTCGGGTCGGGAACCAATGGCTCGCGAGCATGTCCGGGTCATTGTAAAGGTGAAGAAATCAATTTTATCAGATAGCCAACTAGTTTATCCGCTTCAACCCTTGTAACGGAAAAGATGGCGAAAAGAAAAAAAGACGATGATTACCGTGCATTCCAGGCTGCGTGCACAGAGGAATTTGCATTTGTGGAGAGAGCAGGATCTGCGGTATGTCTAATATGCAATGATAAAATTGCATCGATGAAACGGTCAAATATAAAGCGGCACTTCGATACGCACCATGCTTCATTTGCATCGAAATATCCAGCGGGGGACAGCAGGAAAAGGGCATGCGAGGAGCTACAGCGGAGAGTGCAGACGAGTCAGCAGCAACTACGTGTGTGGACCAAGCAAGGTGACGGGAATTCCGCTAGCTTTGCGGGGGCTTTGGCAATAGTAAGGAATGGAAAGTCATTCACAGATGGCGAGTATGCCAAAACATTCATGCTTGATGTGGCCAATGAACTGTTTGATGACTTCCCAAATAAAGACAAGATAATCAAACGAATAAAAGACATGCCCCTGTCAGCAAGAACTGTGCACGATCGTAGCATCATGATGGCAAATCAAGTCGAGGAAACACAAATTAAGGACATAAACGCAGGGACATACTTTTCTCTTGCGTTAGATGAGTCAACAGACGTTAGCCATCTATCTCAGTGCAGTATAATTGCCCGGTATGCTCCAGGTGACACACTGCGTGAGGAAAGCTTGGCTGTTTTGCCAATGAAAGGGACAACAAGAGGAGAGGATTTATTCATGTCTTTCATGGAGTTTGCTAAAGAAAAAAAACTACCGATGGATAAACTTATTTCTGTCTGTACTGATGGTGCACCCTGTATGTTGGGGAAGAACAAAGGATTTGTAGCGCTTCTCCGTGAACATGAAAAGAGAGCCATCCTAAGTTTTCATTGCATCCTGCACCAGGAGGCGCTTTGCGCTCAGACGTGTGGCCAGGAGCTTGGCGAGGTGATGTCTCTGGTCATTCGAGTGGTCAACTTTATTGTTGCCCGAGCTTTAAATGATCGCCAGTTTAAAGCTCTGTTAGAAGAAGTTGGGAATCATTATCCCGGTCTGCTTTTACACAGCAACGTGCGTTGGTTGTCAAGGGGGAAGGTGCTCAGCCGTTTTGCAGCTTGCCTGAGTGAAATCCGGACTTTTCTTGAAATGAAAGGCGTCAAGCATCCTGAGCTAGACAACACTGACTGGCTCCTGCAGTTTCACTATCTCGTGGACATAACTGGCCATCTGAACCAGCTCAATGTGAAAATGCAAGGTATTGGAAATACAATCTCATCCCTTCAACAAGCAGTGTTTGCATTTGAAAGCAAGCTGGAAGTCTTTCTCAGGGACATTGAAACAGGTCGTCTTCTGCACTTTGAAAGACTGCAACAATTTAGAGATGCATGCTTAGCAAGTGACTCCACTCAACATCTGGATCTCCAGCAGCTAGCTGGCTTTACGTTCAATCTCCTGCAGTCATTCAAAGCACGTTTTGGAGAATTTCGTGCGCGCACTGGTCTTTTCAAGTTCATCACTCATCCACATGAGTGTGCAGTGGACAAAATCGACCTGACATGCATCCCCGGGGTCTCTATCGGAGACTTTGAGCTGGAAGTTGCTGACCTGAAGGCATCAGACATGTGGATGAGTAAGTTCAAGTCACTTAATGGAGAGTTGGAAAGTCTTGCGCGACAGCGAGCAGAGCTGGCGAGGGAACACAAGTGGACAGAAATTAAAAATCTTCAACCTGAAGACCAGCTGATTCTTAAAACTTGGAACGAGCTTCCTGTGACATACCACACAATGCAGCGTGTGAGTATTGCCGTACTGACCATGTTTGGCTCTACATATGCATGTGAACAGTCTTTCTCGCATATGAGGAACATTAAGACCAACCTACGCTCACGTTTAACTGATGGAAGCCTCAACGCCTGCATGAAGCTCAACCTCACCACGTATGAACCAGACTACAAGGCCATCAGCAAAACCATGCAGCACCAGAAGTCGCATTAAAAGTAAGACATATTTAATTTATTATACGTTAAAAATACTATATGGCTCTCAATGAAATATATTTAGAAATATTTGGCTTTTATGGCTCTCCCAGTCAAAAAGGTTCCCGACCCCTGGCTTAGACCAACAAACTTTCACACTCCCCCGGTTTTAAAACCGGGCCAACATCTTCATTTCCTTGCACAGCCTTGGAGTACAGGCTGCAATCTGACATTGATTTTTAAATGAATATGAACATTTGGCATGTAGCTTGCCGAGACAGCTGTAGCTCTCTATGAGCCACCAAGAAAGTCTAGTTTTCTGTTCCCTTCCACACTACTTTCTTCTGTTCTTCTCTGTTCTCTTCCCGCCTCTTTTTTACTCCTCTCGTCTCATCTTCCTCTCCATCGGATAGTATTTGCTTCCCCAACCCTCTTTCATTCCTCTCCTTTCTCTCCTCCGCTTCTTCTGCCGTCTCTTTCCGTGACCGTCCCTCGATTCTCTCCTCTCTTCCTTTCTGTTCAACTCGATCCTTTTGGCTCCAATCCAGTTAAATTACCAGTTCTACAAAGCAATGGTGACAGAGAGCAGAACTTAATTACACACTCGCTGACAGCCAGGACTACGTGTTACTTCCTCCCCCTCGCTCCTGCTCACACTAATGTTCTGCCCATCTCTTAATATCTCTCGCTTTTCTCTGCCACTCAATTGCTTGCTTCCCTCTATTTCCCGGTGTCATGTTCTTGTTCGTTCCCTTCTCGGTTTCCCCTCTGCTTCCCCACATCTCTTGCTCTTTCTGTTTTTCCTTCTCTTATTAAGAGCTTGCTGACAGTTGGCCAGCGTGGTACACGCTGGATCTATGTGCTTATTATGGACGATGGAGGTCGGACTGGGCTGTGTGTATGTATGAAATGAAGGTATATTTCTTCTTCTTTTTTTTTTCTAATGCAGAACAGTGTCCAGTAGGGGTTTGCCCAAATCCAAATACCTTATTCAGGAGAAAAGGAATAATGAATTTTAATGAATACTTCATCATCCAGGGATTTTCACCAGCACTCAGAATTAATCTATTTTGAATTAATAAAGAAATTATGTAATGTATGTGCAATCACCACTCTGGCAAAAATTTACTAAGCAGCTGAATGAAATGTTTTTGATCTATCTGTAAAGCTAGCAACACTGTCGCTTGACAGTTCTCAGTTTTATGGAAGCAGAGAAGCGACTTCTGTCTTGAGGCATATAAGCTTTGGCCTATCTTTGCTGGTAGATTTTTTTTTTGACTTTGCGTACATGGAGTCATGAGGAAAGGGGACTGATCCCTCAGGGGTAGGCATTCCTATTCAACATATTTTTAATGAATGACATTTACATTAATGAAAGAATAAATAATTGATGTTTGCATGGCCCAATTGGCCTTGCAAGCCAGACAACTGTCAAGAGTTTGCCGGAGGCCTTCTTATGAGTCCTATGGATTTACTTCAGAAAACATATTCCATGGATAAGAAAACGATCTGAGATCTAAGTAAGACATAGCATGATAGTCTGCAGATCTGACCTACTGCTGGAAAAGCATTTCCTTTTGTAACTTATACCAAATATGATGAACACTAATCACGTGAGTCAGCTGACATTAGCTTACGTGTAAGCTGAAGACATATGACATCACTGGGGTCAGCAAACTGAAAATGCCTCCACATTTTCATGGGTAAATATTTAAAGCACAGTGTTGACCAATTTGCGTCCTGACTGGACGCACTCTTTCACTTGCATGATATTATTTCAATGTAAAGCTCAGCTGCAAAAGTGAATGGGTTGATTATGTGCAGACATCCTTCCATCTATCATCCTGTATCAAAATGCAGATGGCAGAGCTCCAGCTGGACAGAGCGAACATACTGGGGAGGGATTAGTGTTTATTCTTGATATCTAGGTTTTCTAACTGGTTGTTTAATGTCCACTTGTTAGGGCAACTGTTATGAGACGACTCATCTAAATGTTTATCGTTCTTTCTTAATCTTCAACTTTAAAGACATTTTGAATCATTTTAAATCGCTTTAAATCTTTTAGGTCTGAATGTTTGGTGGTTGTGTTTAAGCAATTCTCTAAGTCACTTTAGGCTACAGATGTTTTTCCAAATATAGTCCCATTCTGCTCTTACTGGTAGATACAATAAATGCATCAAGCAGTGAGTGCACCAGCCCTGACTAACATGATAATGACTCATATGGCCGCAGATCCCCCCCGACACCACAGTGGATGGCCTGGTAGCCTATTACAATACAGCCTTATCCCTCAGCCTCGACTCTCTTGCCCCCCTCAAAATCCAGACTGTCTCCTTCTCCCATCCTGACCCCTAGTTCACCATTGAACTCCACACCATGAAGGCCACTGGTTGTCAACTGTAGAGATTCTGTAAGAGTTCTGGTCTCACCGTCCACCTTGAGGCCTTTAAAGACCATGTGAAGACCTATAAAGAAGCTCTCCAGACCAAGACGCGATATTACGCCACTCTCATTGGCAACCAGCAAAATTACCCTTGAATGCTATTCTCCACCATCATCTGGCTACTCCGCCCCCTCCATGCCCCCACCCTTCAGGTACCCCTGACCTCTGCTCCAAGTTCCTGGACTTCCTCTGGGCCAAAGTGGACTCTATTCACCAGCAGCTTCTGGTGCCTGCCCCCTCCTCTCCACATGCACCTCAGCCACAGCGCACTGCTCCCCCTGCTACACGCCTGCCACAGTTCTGCGTCTCCTTCTTCCCCGTCGATGTTCCTAAAGTTGCTCAGTTCTTCACCTTGGCCAAGGCCTCCACCTGTTCTCTGGACCCCATGACCAAAGCCCTGATCAAGGCATGCCTGCCTACCCTGTGCCCCATCATAGTAGACATTATCAACTTTTCTTTGGAATCTAGCATAGTACCCTCCTGCTTCAAAATGGCTGCAGTCACCCCTATCCTCAAAAAGCCAGGTCTTGACCCGGATGACTTCACCAACTAATGGCCAATCTCCAACCTTCCTTTTCTCAGTAAAATCCCGGAAAGAGCAGTTGCTGCCCAACTCCATCAGCACGTCCAACCATGAACTCTATGAACCCTTCAATCTGGCTTCAGAGCACACTACAGCATGGAGACCACCCTCATCGAAATCACCAATGACCTCCTCACCACTACTGATTCTGGCCACATCAGTATTTTCATCGTCCTGGACCTCTCTCCAGATTTCAACACTGTTTTCCACACCATGCTACTCAACTGCTTATCTGAAAACCTAGGCCTCACTGGTGCAGCTCTCTCCTAGTTCCAGTCATATCTCTCCAACAGGAATCAGTTTGTCACCCTCAGAGACGCCAGTTTCATCCTGGCCCCAGTCAACCAAGGCATGGCCCAATACCCTGTGCTTGGACCCCTCCTCCTTACCATCTACATGCCCCCGCCCCCACCCCACCCCCTTGGTCAGGTCATCCACCAGCATGGTCTAAGCTTCCACTACTAAGCTGATGACACACAGGCTGTAGCTCAGCTCTAAACCATCCACTCAGCTCCCCCCATAATCCCTTGTCAACTACCAGCACCAAATAAAAATCTGGATGTCCTCAAATCTACTCAAGCTACATAACAATAAAACAGAGCTCATGGTTGTGGCTCCCAAGGTTGGAGATCTTCTCCTTGACATGGATGGCCGCTCCATCTGCCCATCCCCAGAAGTCTGCAACCTGGGTGTAATTCTGGACTCTATTCTCTTATTCCAGTCACACATCAAATCCTTCATCAAATCTGCTTTCTTCCACCTCAAAAACATCTCTAAACACCGGCCTTCACTCTCAAGACTCTATGGCAGAGACTCTCATCCTTGCCTTCATCACCTCTCATCTGGATTATTGCTACGAAGTCCTGTCCAGGGTCCCACCAAACCCCTGTGCAGGCTCCAGTATGAGCAGAACTCAGCTGCCAGGGTTATTACCTGCACAAAGCCCTGGCAGCACATCATCCCCTCCCTCATCCAACTTCACGACTCACGGTCAAGTCCCACATCTCCTACAAAATCCTCCAAGCCCATGTCCTCCAGTACCTATCTGCGGTCCACAAACACAGGCCTGCTCTCCATCCCCCACACCAGTCTGCAGACTGTTGGGGAAGGAGCCTTCAGTGTGGCCGCCCCCACCCTTTGGAACGCTCTCCTGGGAGAGCCGCAATACTGCTTCTTTTGATATTTTTAAAAAACTCCTGAAAACTCACATGTTCACAAAGGCCGATGGTGTCTAGTCACGTGTATCATCCCCATTAATCTTTGCTATTATTATTTTCTGTTCTTTTATTGTTTGTTTTGTCTGCTTCGCTATGTGTAAAGTGTTCCTTGGGTCCCCTTGAAAAGTGCTATATACATTTAAGTTACTATTATTACTATTATTATTATTATTATTATTATTATTATTATTAATAATACTGAATGAACAGATACAGATACAAAGATAGTGGCACATCTGCATACCCCTAAAAGTTTTGTAAATTGCAGTGGTGGGGAAACATTTTGTGAAAGCCTAAAAGAGTAAAATCTAAAACGGCATTGTCATTTTGGCCTCAGAGGACCGTCTTGTTGCCAGAAAACTTATTTGACCCGATAGCTTTTTTTTTTTTTTTGCTGGCAGCCATCTACATTGACAGAAAAATGTGTGACATTGCCCTAAGAAAAGAAAGGTTGCTACCACACATTACTTGGTTTGAATTTGAACACTGGCTTTGAAAATCTAGGCAAAGATAGAGGCAAAACACCAACTCTTCCCTCAAAGTGAAGAAAGACCCTCTCTTCTTCAAATAAAGAGAAGGCTAAAGTAAAATTTCCGAACCTGAATATGGACTAAGTAAGCTTAGTCCATATGCAGGTGCTGCCCTGCAGTGCTACCAGCCTTTCATTATGCTTCTTAGTATGACAAAGGTGATTATTCTGGCCATTTACCAGCCTTTCAAAAGAACCAAAAATATGTCCACCAGCAACATGAAAAGTCAGCCAGATTTCTCCCACTAGCTATGTTTCCATTGAAGCATTTCTGTGCTATGTTTCCATTGAAGCATTTCTGTGCACATTATGAAGCATCGCATTGGACATCCAGGGTTATATTCACTTAAACCAACCTGAAATTTGCTTGACAACTGAATGGGTATGTAGCTAATGTTAGCATGCCTGAACAGGATGGAATCCAGATCTGAGGAAGTGCATGTGCTGTATGTAGCATGTTTAACCCACTTGGTTTATGAACCAAGGTTTATGGTTATGAGTCTACCTTGGTTTATGATCCTTCCTCGTTTATGGACCAGGAAGGCCTCTCAGATCCTCCGGTTCTTCTCTTTTAGCTGTTCCACAAAGCAGAAACAACACATTTGGTGATGCTGCTTTCAGGCATATCGCGCCAAGCCACTGGAACAGCCTTCGAGAGGGTCTGAGATGAACTGAAAATATCAATACTTTTAATATAAACTTAAAAGCCCACCTATTCAGTCTGGCTTTTGTGTAGTTTTATAATTTTATACTTTTATGGATGTTCCCTTACCGTATTTATTATCATCATTATTTATTTTATTCCATTTTATTTCACAATCATTTTACTATTGATCATTTTATTTCATTAACATTTTACTGTGTTAACATAATCCATTTATTTTGTGCAGTATTTCATAAGTTTATTTTATTATATTTTTATTGCTTGTTATTTATCATCTTAATTACCCATCTTTTATTCAATTAACTTTTTTGGTGTTTTTTAGTTGTCTTGGTGTGCATTAGTCTCTACATCCATTTTTGACATCCCTTGTTTTCTCAGTCGCTTGTGAAACACTTTGAATTTGCATTTGATTTGTTTGAAATATGCTATATAAAAAAGTTTGATTGACTGACTGACTGACTGATTGATTGATTGATTGATTGTTTGTGCATGGTTTTCTGTGCTGTACATGTGTTTATATGGCATCTCTTATTCCGTGATCTCTCTCATCATCTTTGTTTTTCCTGTGGCTCCTAAGCTACAGGATAATGAACAATATCCTGTGTGTGTCTGTGTTGGAATAAACTGCATGTGTATTGTAAATAGGCCTGTGTCTGTTTTCCGGTAGAGTTGAATTCATCTCTCACCGCTACATGCATTCTTGCATAAAGGTTTGTGTCCAAGTGTCTGTGTGTCTTCTTTACACATGGGAGACGTGATCTATAATTGATCTGTGTTCAGGTAGGTTATGCCACCGCAAATGCGATATGATCATTTAGCAATTCTGTTGCAGCACTTCTGCGTGTGTGTGTTTGGGGGGGTGCTCGTGCAGCCGTACATTTTTCATAAAGCATTGCTTCATCATCATATATATACACTGGAAAATAGAGAGGCAGAGAAAGAGGGGCCAACACAAAAATGACTCTGCAAGTGTGCATATGGATGTGTGTGTGTGTGTGTGTGTGTGTGTGTGTAGGGGGGGGGGGCTGAGCTTAGGTTTTGAAAAGAAATAAGCTAACTTGATAAAGTTTGAAAGAAAAGAAAAGAGAGAACATGAGATGAGAGGAGCAGAGGGAAAGAGTAGAAAAGAGAATGAAAGAGCTGTGTTGCTCATCAAACTGCCACAAAGGGCAGGGGAAAGGACAGAATAAAGAGAAAAGAGGGAGGGGTGGTGAAAGAGAGGAGTGGGTGGTTAGACAATGCCGGAAAGGAAAGAAGGAAATTGACTGAGAATGTGGAAGGAATTTTTAAGATCTGTAGTCGTGCGCTTGCGCGCGCGTGTGTGTGTGTCTGTGTGTGTGTGTTAAGAGGGTGATTAAGAGAAATCCTCATTTAGTCTTTTTCCCCTAGGAACCACTGTCTAAATTCATTAGTGTCAAACACACACACACACACACACACACACACACACACACACACACACACTATATTTAAGCAGAAATGCATGTGCAAAGAGACAAGTGCTCACACAAATATACTTCATCACAGACTCACATGTAAGCCTGAACACACACACACACACAAACACACACACACAGAGAGCAGTCATGAAGTGGACAGTCATAATAAAGTAACTAACTATCATCAGAGCCCATGTTGTGTTACCACAACAAACAAGGAGAAACTCACACATGCACTGTCTCTCTCTCATACACACATACACACACACAGGAACACACACGAGAATATAGCATGTTCACACAGAAATGATGCTGCCCCTTTGTCCTTACACAACTTTCTCAAATGAAGCTGTGCTGTTTTGTTCTGAACTGCAAAGTTGCATTGTCTATACTCCCACGCTGGACAACAGAATGGAGTTGAGCAGTGTAAGTATAGTAAATATATATACATACACACACATATATATATATATATATATATATATATACACTCACTGGCCACTTTATTAGGTACACCTTGCTAGTACCAGGTGTCCTGGTTGGACCCCCTTTTGCCTTCAGAACTGCCTTAATCCTTCGTGGCATAGATTCAACAAGGTACTGGAAACATTCCTCAGAGTTTGGTCCATATTGACATGATAGAATCACGCAGTTGCTGCAGACTTGTCGGCTGCACATCCATGATGAGAATCTCCCGGTCCACCACATCCCAAAGGTGCTCTATTGGATTGAGATCTGGTGACTGTGGAGGCCATTTGAGTACAGTGAACTCATTGTCATGTTCAAGAAACCAGTCTGAGATGATTCGAGCTTCATGACATGGCGTGTTATCCTGCTGGAAGTAGCCATCAGAAGATGGGAACACTGTGGTCATAAAGGGATGGACATGGTCAGCAACAATACTCAGGTAGGCTGTGGCGTTGACACGATGCTCAATTGGTACTAAGGGGCCCAAAGTGTGCCAAGAAAATATCCCCCACACCATTACACCACCACCACCAGCCTGAACCGTTGATACAAGGCAGGATGGATCCATGCTTTCATGTTGTTGACGCCAAATTCTGACCCTACCATCCGAATGTCGCAGCAGAAATCGAGACTCATCAGACCAGGCAACGTTTTTCCAATCTTCTATTGTCCAATTTTGGTGAGCCTGTGCGAATTGTAGCCTCAGCTTCCTGTTCTTAGCTGACAGGAGTGGCACCCGGTGTGGTCTTCTGCTGCTGTAGCCCATCTGCCTCAAGGTTCGACGTGTTGTGCGTTCAGAGATGCTCTTCTGCATACCTCGGTTGTAATGAGTGGTTATTTGAGTTACTGTTGCCTTTCTATCAGCTCGAACCAGTCTGGCCATTCTCCTCTGACCTCTGGCATCAACAAGGCATTTTGGCCCACAGAACTGCCGCTCACTGGATATTTTCTCTTTTTCGGACCATTCTCTGTAAACCCTAGAGATGGTTGTGCGCGAAAATCCCAGTAGATCAGCAGTTTCTGAAATACTCAGACCAGCCCGTCTGGCACCAACAACCATGCCACATTCAAAGTCACTTAAATCACCTTTCTTCCCCATTCTGATGCTCGGTTTGAACTGCAGCAGATCGTCTTGACCATGTCTACATGCCTAAATGCATTGAGTTGCTGTCATGTGATTAGCTGATTAGAAATTTGCGTTAACGAGCAGTTGGACAGGTGTGCCTAATAAAGTGGCCGGTGAGTGTATATATATATATATATATATATATATATATATATATATATACACTACCGTTCAAAAGTTTGGGATCACCCAAACAATTTTGTGTTTTCCATGAAAAGTCACACTTATTCACCACCATATGTTGAGTCAATGTCTTGACTCTATTTTCTATTCATTTCACAACATATGGTGGTGAATAAGTGTGACTTTTCATGGAAAACACGAAATTGTTTGGGTGATCCCAAACTTTTGAACGGTAGTGTATATATATATATAGAGAGAGAGAGAGAGAGAGAGAGAGAGAGAGAGAGAGAGAGAGAGAGAGAGAGAGAGAGAGAGAGAGAGAGAGAGAGAGAGAGAGAGAGAGAGCAGTTTTTTTTCTCTGGAAACCATCAATGGTGTTGATAAAAGTGCTCAACAAATGAGGAGCAGAATATTAAGATGTTAAGAATCTTTATATTTATCGTAGGCACATATCCTGAATTTCCCTTGGGGGATGAATAAAGGTTATCCTATCATATATTATAGTATGAACACGTTGGGCAACAGTGGCTTGGCGGTACAGCAGGTCATCTATTAACTGGAGGGTTGCCGGTTAAATCATCAGTTCCTCCTTGCAAAAAAGTCAAGGTGTCCTTGAGCAAGACACCTAACTACTTGTTACCTTGCATTGTCGACACCGTCATTGGTATATGAGTGTGTGTGTGTGTGTGTGTGTGAGTGAATGTGAGGCATTCATTGATTGTGAAGCACTTTGAGTGGCTGTTGCAGCCAGAAAAGTGCTATATAAATGCAATCCATTTACCATTCATGGCTGTATTGTTGTTGATATGTGTGTGTGTGTGTGTGTGTGTGTGTGTGTGTTTGTGTGTGTGTGTGTGACAATAGGACCCCCCCCCTTAGGTGTATAGAGTTAAAGCAGTGTCAGCCTTTATCAATATTTGACTGCAGAACCACAGAATGGATGAATCTTTAATATGACCTTGGTGCACAGCAAAGAGGGAGAAAGAGAGGGCGAGAGAGAAAAGAAAAAGAGAGAGAGCGAGAGAGCGATGGAGAGTAACAGGGAGACACAATGAGAGAGACAAAAAGAGAGGGAGATGGGAGAGGCACACAGGGAAGAAGAAAACAGACCACTTGGATCATTTTAAAGGGCCCTTGTTCAGCAGTTTGCCCCCCTGCTGGCCGGCCTGACCGACCGACTGTTCCTGAGAGGTGTTTAGACGACTCATCGTGCCCACTGTAACCTCCACTCATACCTCTGCAACGTCTTCCAGCATACTGCTCATATCTCAGGTCCCACTAGCCACCAGGGCTTGTAGAGTATTTCATTATTCTAAATACAGCAATATCCACTGAAGATTAGTCTACATGCACACTGTGTGAAATGATGCGATTTAAGTGTGTGTGTGTGCGCGCGTGTTTAATGAGTAGAAAACATTGATATGCACAAAATGATTTTACATTCAAGTACAAAATGCACATTTCAGATTTAAATCTATCTTCACATATGTATTGTCTATTGTGTGTTGTGCACAATATTTGCTATCTGAAAAACAAAACCAAATGGGTCGGTTCTTGGAACACCGAATTATGACTACGAGGTGCGAAAACTACCGATTATCGTGTCTGCACAAAAAAAAAAAAAGTGACCACATTGCTCATCGGTTACAATCTGCAGGAAGTGGCCTTTTCACCTTGTAGACTGTCAGGCGGTTGCAGACTAGCTGCGATGGAAACTACAGTTACAGTAACAATGGTGAAAGTTACGCAGTGGTGAAGTTTAGGGTTGATGGTTAGTTAAAGCTGTGGTTAGGCTTATAGTCCATGGGCCAGAGCCCAAAATTTCCTATTTCGGTACACTCAAGGTGGCAAAACTTACTTATAATTTTTGAAAGGATCCATGTCTGTAGATGATATTTTGGTATGATAACCATTCCTGAGTGGCAGCTGTATCACAGTTATCAGCTCATGAAGTTAACCACCCCCTAAAGTAAATTGCATTTTAGACGCTGGTGCATATCCTGGTTTAGCCTCATGGTCAGGACATTTTTCAATGTTCTATAATATTGTCTTTGGTATCATTTTAAAGGGGACCTTCTTAGCTTTCATTCAAGCCCTGTTGTGGATATTTCTCACAAATATAGAGGTCACTTGAGCTCTTCAACCCGTCAATAACACACATCTTTCTGCAATTTTCGCCTAAACTATATACTTTCTTTTAGCCCTGTGGCATCTAGGAATATCAGGGACACAAAACACAAAAACTGGAATACTCACAGGACTGTAAAGATTCAGGAAATGTATAATATACCCATACTATTTCATTGTGTGAGGTGATTGTGAACCTTAAATTAGAAGGGCATTATTACTAAGAAACTAACTAGACCAAAGCCAGTTAGTCCATGGGTCAGACCAGATATCGATATCACCCAAGGTGACACAACTTCACTGGTGCCATTTTATTTGGTACACTAACAGAAGTAAAATAATACATGATAACCTTTCCAAATGAGCAGCTATTTCATTTTTCTTTCAGGAAACCTGTTTCTGTGCCTCTCACGATTGTGTATTTGCCCAGATTTTTACGAATATAGCATTTCAACACCCCTGGTACTGATTAGCCTAGCTTAAACTCTGGGACAGTTCTTAGTTGGCCAACAACCAAGGATAACCAGTACTGTGTACTTCCATTCATTGTGCTAAGCTAGGCTAACGTGCAGCCAGATAGCTTTCTACTAAACACATATAGAGGAAACTGGTATCTATCTTCTTGTCTCACTCTGGAGAAGATTGTAAGCTAATTTCCCATAATGTTAGCATGTTCTTATAATGGATAGGTTAATATGATTAGTTAAAGTGGCTACGAGGAACTTTCATCTTGCGTTGATTTTAGCGGCCTCATGTGGACAAAATACAGCTGTTGCATAGCAACTAGGTAATGTATCTATTTGTGGCTATGTAAGATAAATCATGGTAATATGACGCTGGTGAAGCAGAGTAAACTTTGTTTTAGTAGTGTTCATACACCTAAGTTACATGTATTTGTTTGTATGTGGCAGGTGAAAACTGACTGAATATGGCCACTGGTGAACAAGCAAGTTTTTACCCAATACCAAAGCGCCCACGGGTGGAGTGCATTATCCACTGTTCTGATGATACAGATAAGCTGGTTTCACTACAAAGTGTCGACTCATGGAGAACTCTGCTCAGGGCAGCTCAGATACGAAATCATGCACCAGTTTTGAAACTGGCAAAAGACATTCCTGAGGGACAGATTCCAGCAATCTACTACCACAGAAAGTGTCGCAGTATCTTCACTATGAAGCAAATTCTTGATGGCCTCCTTGCAAAAGAAAAGAAAAGTTGTGTCTCTGCTGAAGAGAAACAATCTAAGACAGTAGCTCGACATGCTCCAAGTACATCTAGGACTTATGATGCAGAGTGCATATTTTGTCAGAAAAACAGCAAATATTCCAAGAGACAGAATACAAGAGAAGTACTGGTGCAGTGTCGAGAACTGCGAGCTGATGCAAAGATCAGGAGTGCAGCCACAAAGAAAAGGGACAGCAGAATCCTTGCCATTGTGAGTAGAGACCTTGTAGCAGCTGAAGGGCACTACCACAGGTCATGCTATAGACTTTACACCAAAGAAGAGGTTTCCAAAGGAGAGGTTGCCAGCAATGAAGATGATGATGCTGCAGCCCAGTATGGAGCTGCTGTGAATAAGGCATACAATGAGCTGTTCCTCTTCATCAGGATGGAGCTTTTTGGCAATCCTCAAGTGATGACAATGACTGATCTCTCTTCTAGACTGGTAGCTTCAATGAACTCCCAAGGCATTGCCCAAGTCAAGGAATCAACCAAGAAGCACATAACGCGAAACCTGGAGAGTGAGTTTGCTGGAGCCTTGCAGATATTCCCTGATGAGAAAGGAAAATTCCTCCTCTATCCCGATAACTTGTCCATGAGGGAACTTGCCAAAGAAAATCAGTCTCTCAAAAGGGAGCTGCAGACCCTGAAAAGTGTCAGTGCACAAGATGTTATAGCCAAAGCAGCCATCAAATTGAGAGCAGACATTAAAAGTCAAGATGTTCCTCAAACCTGGCCGCCTGAAGTCAAACCAGAAGCAGAATGTCCTACCATTCCAGAGTCGCTCATTATCTTCCTGTACTCTCTACTCACAGGCTCAAATGATCCTGATCATGCATCCCAGAGAGTGCAGTGCCTTCTGCAGTCATTTGGCCATGACATAGTATATGCAGTGACATGTGGAAATACCAAGCCTTCCAAGCACATTGTTCTGCCATTCAGTGTCAAATCGTTGACAGGAAATGTAGAGTTGATAAACATCCTCAACCGACTTGGTCACAGTGTGTCCTATTCACAGATGGAAGAGATCAACACTGCCCTGTGTCTCCAGAAACTCTCATCATCAGGGAGTGGCATTGCCCTTCCAGCTAACATCCATCCTGGCATATTCCCAACTTTAGCCTGGGACAATATCGACCATCTTGAAGAAACTGTCAGTGGTGAGGGAACATCTCACAGAGTCAATGGGATTGCTGTGCAAGCAAAGCCAGTCAACCCACTTCCTGTCCAACCCATGCCCACTGTTCCCAAAACAAAGAAGAGAAGCATTGATGGACCCCCACCAATGTTACCAACTTAAAATGCTGGACAACGGGTAGGGCCACCACAAAGCAAAAAGTCAGATGCCGATACTGCAGCCAATACTAAGCTTGCCAGAGAGAAAAACCTTCTTTGGGTCCTAGCACGCATGTCACAACAAGAAGAACAGTCAGTCAGCAGCTGGACAGGCTTCAACATCCTGACTCGAGGAGAGATGACGGTCATCCCCGACAATATAGGCTATCTGCCTACCATCAATGCTCCAGCGACACAAATGTCTACTGTCAACGAGGTGCTTAACCAGTCACTGAGCATCATGCAGTGCTTAGGCCTGAGGAAGATTGTCTGTGTCTTTGACCAAGCCCTGTATGCGAAGGCTGTCGAGATCACATGGAAACACCATGACAAGTTCCATGATATCATCGTTAGGCTTGGGGTATTCCACACCATCTGCACACTGCTGGCAATAATAAGAAAGCGTTTCCAAGATGCTGGACTCAAAGACCTCTGCATTGAGTCTGGCATGATTGCAGAAGGCTCAATTGCTGGTGTTATGGATGGCCGCAAGTACAACAGGGCAGTGCGACTACACAAGCTCCTGTATGAGGCTCTCATGCGACTGACCTTGAATGGTTTCCTGTCCTGGTTGGAAGAAACTCACAGGAATGACATGGTTCACCTGAATGAGACACTGAAGACCATTGACAGCCTTGGGAAAGAAGTCTCACAACATGCTTTGAAGGAGGTCCTCGAGAACAGCTCTTGTACAGGCATCATGGATCTATTTGAAGTCTACTGTGAGTTCCTTAGAGGTGGAAACGGCAGCCTCTCGAACTTCTGGATGTCCTATTTGGACATGGTTGAAATCTTGTTAGGGCTCATCCGAGCATCCAGAGAGGGAGACTGGATGCTACACTTGGCTAGCATTCGAGCAATGATCCCATGGTGCTTTGCTTATGACAGGATGAATTATGCACGCTACCTCCCCTACTACTACGCCCAGATGTCTGAGCTGCCCATCACACACCCAGATGGGTACACAGAATTCATGGAAGGAGGCTTCTCAGTCCAACTGGGCTCCACCAATCCCTTTGGCCGAATCCCTGTTGACCAAGCTATAGAAGAAACGGTGAACAAAGACACCCAAACAGCTGGAGGGACAAAGGGATTCAGCTTGAAGCCAGGAGCTGTGACCAAATATTATCTCACAGCTGAGTATAGAAGCATGTACCTCAGACAGCTGAGAGACCTGACAGGTCAAGGCAGGTGCAAATGGTCTCATCCAGATCTACAGAGTCCAAGGATCAAGAGAGATGAAGCAGATGTCCAGTCTCTCATGGACCTTATGGAGAATAACTGGCTCAATCCTATGTCCCCTGATGAGATTGATTTGGTTAGCCTCTCCACTGGCAACATGGCTCAACCTGATGTGACCATAGATCTCTTGAGAGCTCTTGAGAAAGGAGAAGAGGCCTACCAAGCATTCCAGCAAACAAGGTTAGATGCAGACCCACCACCTGTGAAATTCCACGACAAGATGACCAAGCAAAGTCTGAAAACATTCTCCAATGTCAGCACAAAACAAGCTCATGGAAAGAAAGCACAGGATGTGGTTCTGAAGGCAGATAGAAACCTTTTCAGTCACATGATCCTGGTGGCTGAAAGCAGGAAGGTGAATCTGAAGGATGTCCTTGCCTACCCATTGGGCCCACTACCATGGGCACTGGCAAATGCTGATGGGTCCTTACGAAAAACAAACAAGGCTGCACTTGCCAGAGAGCTTGAAAAGAATGTATCTCCTGCAGAAGACATCCCAATCCCATCTACTTCCATCATTGATGGGATGAGCCTGGTCCACAAAATGAATGGCAACAACAAAACCTTTGCACAGGTGGCAGAGTCAGCCTTGACCCAGGTCCTCCATGAGGGAGCACAGAGTGGGAGGATTGATGTTGTTTTTGATGTCTATCACCAGACTTCGATCAAAGATGCTGAACGACTGAACCGGGGTGGAGACATCACTCTCCAGTACAAGAATCTTGCAGGGGGACACCACGTCCAGCAGTGGAGAAAATTTCTGTGCAGTTCCTCCAACAAGACCAGTCTCATCAAGTTTCTGGTGGAAGAGTGGAAACTCCCACGATACAGAGCTATGCTGCATGGCAAGGTGTTGTACATGACCTGTGAGGAAACCTGCTACAAGTTGACAGAAGATGGGTGTGAGGAAGCAGCAGAACTGCACTCCACACATGAAGGAGCTGACACCCGTCTGCTCCTGCATGCATTGCATGCAGCAAATGCGGGCTCAAAGTCAGTTATCATCACAGCTGAGGACAGTGATGTCATGGTGCTTTGTCTTGGCTTCCAGAAGGACATCACCTGTCCTATCTACCAGAAGTGTGGGACTCAGAACCGCACACGGTTTGTCGACATCACCAAACTGGCAAGTTCACTTGGAGACAGCATCTGTGACAGCCTAATTGGCTTACATGCCTTCACAGGCTGCGACACTGTCAGTGCATTCGCTGGTCGAGGGAAGCTGAATGCCCTGAAGATAGTGAGAAAGCACACTTCCTGCCAAGAGACTTTTAGTCAACTGGGACAGACATGGAATGTGAGTGATGAGCTGTTCCAGAAAATTGAGCAGTTCACCTGTCGGATGTATGTTGCTAATAGCAGCACTGCTGAGGTGAACAAACTGCGTTACCAGCTCTTCTGCACCAAAAGGGGAGAGGTTGAGTCCAGCCAGCTGCCACCATGTAGAGACTGTCTCTTTATGCATGTTCAACGAGCCAACTATCAGGTAGCAATATGGAAGTGCTGTCTGCAGGCTAACCCTGTGGTGCCAAGCCCTACTGAGTATGGATGGACAGACGATGAAGGCAAGCTGGCCATTTACTGGATGCGCTCCCCACCTGCACCAGATGTGGTCTTGGAAATGCTAACATGCAAGTGCGTGCATTCATGCAAAATGCCAAGCTGCATGTGCCTGTCAAATGGACTTCCATGCACAGACATGTGCAGGTTACAGACCTGCAGTAACCAAAAACAGCAGGATGGTCCAGAACTGGACTTTGAACTTGGGGAGTCAGATGATGAGAGAAACGAGCAGTTAGATGAATGACAGTGTGATGATTCTGATGGTATTACTGTGGTAGTAGTCTATTGATGCACAGGATGTTGATTCTGGACTTGGTTACCCAGAGCTTGATAACAATAATGTAACCATATTCACATATACCCATTAACCTACCCATTACCATTACATATACCCACTAATGATATGGGATTACATGTATCATTGACGAAGTATATGTAAATGTCAATGTTGTTGAAAATATTAAAATAGCTCATTACCTCACTATGGTATTCCTTTTTATCATGTATTTTGATTGTGTATTTAAACAAATGTATAGAGACCAGTTTGTGACCTAACTGGCTTTGGTCTAGTTCTCATTTAAGGCTCACAATCACCTCACACAATGAAATAGTATGGGTATATTATACATTTTCTGAATCTTTACAGTCCTGTGAGTATTCCAGTTTTTGTGTTTTGTGTCCCTGATATTCCTAGATGCCACAGGGCTAAAAGAAAGTATATAGTTTAGGCGAAAATTGCAGAAAGATGTGTGTTATTGACGGGTTGAAGAGCTCAAGTGACCTCTATATTTGTGAGAAATATCCACAACAGGGCTTGAATGAAAGCTAAGAAGGTCCCCTTTAAAATGATACCAAAGACAATATTATAGAACATTGAAAAATGTCCTGACCATGAGGCTAAACCAGGATATGCACCAGCGTCTAAAATGCAATTTAGTTTAGCGGGTGGTTAACTTCATGAGCTGATAACTGTGATACAGCTGCCACTCAGGAATGGTTATCATACCAAAATATCATCTACAGACATGGATCCTTTCAAAAATTATAAGTAAGTTTTGCCACCTTGAGTGTACCGAAATATCGTCTGGCCCATGGACTATTAGGGTTAAGAGTAGGTTGTCATTGTGTTGAACAAGGAAATTGATCATCTGTTTTCATACTAGAGGAGTGCACTCATGGAGTGCAGATCTCCGCCATGTGTACATATCTTCCCTTCTCCCTTCTCTGGCAACAAACCCTTTTTTCGCCTATTGGGGGAAAAAAACAGTGTTTTTCCTGCCTTTTTTTGTGCAGCACCCAAGCCAACTGAACGGGAAATATGGAGAAAAAAAGGTTTTAGTATGTAGCGCTCAACCTAAATAAAAACATTTTGCCTGTCAGTCTGTGGATGTGCAGCCTCCTACGTGGACCCTAGCACGAAAGCGACCAAGTCTGACATGAAATGACAGAGATCAGACTATCGTCATTTCAAAGCCCTTATTAAAGATCTTCAAATGTGTTTAACCATTACAGATTTCATGATATAAAATGAGTGAAGGTGAATGGCTGCTCTGCTGACTGATTTTCATTCATGGAACAAAGGTGAGAAAACATAGCCCAGCCATGGGAAATGTGTTATTGTAGCTACTGAGATGATTTCCTGCTGTGACTGTGACTAATCCTACTCTTGAAGTTGTATTTTTACAGCAGAGTTTTAACATTGGAGACTCCGGCACTTCCCCGTGGTGGCGAGGTGAATAAGGCAAACTATTTTTGGTTCCTCCACTTCTCCTGTGCCGAGATAAGCAGTGAATGATTTGTTTACTTTCAAGACTCATACCTGAATACATAATGTTTTGGTTCTGACACTATCGCTGCCCGATCTGACTCAACCGTAAATGTGAGTCGTGCATTTACACAGCTGACTAAGAGCGGGCAGAGATGGACTGCAGCGTTGGTCAAGCGAGCTAGAGGGTGAATGAGGAGAGGGAGCGCTCATAGTGAGAACCAACGTTTTTCAAACGTTTTTAATCACCGAAACCAAGAGAGGTTCCTCATCATAGTCATAACTGTGCAAAACATTTTAGGTTGACACGTCCAGTAGTTTACGAGATTAGCCGCGAACAAACACACGCACACACGCACGCACACACACACACACACACACACACACACACACACACACACACACACACACACACACACACACACACACACACATACACACACACACACACACACACACACACACACGTGCGCGACCAAACACATAATTCCCTCCAGGCTACCACCTGGCGGAGATAATAATGACATAGTTTCTAAGATGTCTCTGGAATAATGATCAGTCAAAAACGTTCTCATGAGTCATCTTCAGTTGCTTGAACTATCGACCAGTACGGTTATTTACATGGGATGACCAGTCTCATATTTACTTTCCTGCTGTTCTAATGTGTGTGTATCAAAAAACAGCTGCAGCAGAATATATAGGTCTGCCACAGTCATCAAACAAGAGACCCGCTTTACCACATTGGGCCCCTTTTTTAAGAGCTCCTTTCTTTAAGCTAGGTATGGAGATCAAGTGATGAGAGAATGAATGACCTAGGATATACGCAACAGGTGTTCTTTCACCTTTGAGGCCACTCTACAAAAAGATTTAGATTTTCAATGCTATCTTGCACTTACTGTTGTCGTTTGGTAACCGCCAATACTTTTCAGCTGATCCAGTCAACTATGCTAGCACAAGGAAAGGTGGGACAGCCCCACATTTCTGCAACTCCTGCTAGAATTATCACGCCTTACAGATAAAAATGAAATGAATCACAATTTTCAACCCTTCACTACCATCTGAGCAAAATGGGATGGCCCTGAGTAACCCCCAAACCATAAGTGAGGGGATGAAAGTGAGCAGAAGAGTGGTGGTAGAAAGATGTCCTTAGAGTTTACACGGATCTGGAGTGGAAGGCAAATTTAAGAATGACTTGACAGTCTCCAGTGAAGTTGTGCATATTAATGAAGAGTCACTGACCCAGAGGAAGTCACTGTGTCAGCTCCAATTTTTCTACTCATGCAAGTTGTGATCATGTGGTCATGCTCTCTACAAGCTGTGCAAGTAGGAGCTGTGACGAGTAAAGAGCCGTTTCAAATCCCACTTTCGTCCACTTCTGGTCTTGGCGTGTGGAAAGGTCAACAAGTTCATGCACCTCGCTAAGTTACCATTGCGGTAAAGCTGCTCTTGCGCTTGCCTTGTATCATCAACAAAAGCGCTTTAAAGAAGTTTCTATCGCATACCTTGTGAAAAGTCTGGGTAAAGGAGCCCATTAAGCAGCTGATCCGCATGCTGAATGAAACAGAAGCACTGGAGATTGCTAGGTGCTTCGGAAACAGAGCATCATATCCCACGTGCCCCATTCAGATGTACATGACCCAAAGTAAATGAAGATATACAGAAAAAACACATGTTTGATCAAACTGAGAATAGTTGGTTCAAGCAGTTATGACATATTCTCCTATTTGTGAGATAGTTACAAAGTTCACTCCAAACTTTTAAATCCAGATAAAATGTTTTGGGATAATCGATTCCAAGTGAGGTGTTTACATATGGCATGTTCATTCTAATGGGGTTGTTATTCAGGTTGAATGCAGGAATATTAAGTTCTATGTAAACGGCCAGATCCCTTTTGGTGAATACAGCAGTTGACCTTATAGATACCGTATATTAAAACACAAGATGCATGTCAAAACTTGTTTTGTTTCTTTTTTTTTTCACATTAGGACCGACTTGTTTGTTGGATGTTAATTATAAATTCAGACCAATGAAAAAGCAGTGTCAATCATATATCTCGCCACTCAGATTGATGGTGTATGTTACAGCCACAGACGTATCATTTGTTTGACTTATGTTACATAAATCTGTTCTGATGAGCAAACTCTAGTGTTGCAAATCATCCCTTTATTCTTGACAGGAAGTGCAATGTGTTTTTTTGGTTCCTAGTAGTTCAAACCTGGTGTAACAGCAAAAAATGTACTGCATCCAACACGTAGCAGAGGAGTTATTTTACTACCTGTGGTAGTACCTACTTCTGCTACTAGTGAAACTACTAGTATACTATATTATAGTGGTATAATAGCACAAGTAAGGATTAATAAAACTGTAATTTGCTAAATGTAAACTTGACAGCACAAACATGAAAAGATATACGTTTAACTTGTTTTATTAATCCCCGTGGAGAAATTCCTCCTCTGCATTGAACCTGTCCTGGCCGTGCAGCTGGCAGTGGTGGGCCGCCGCTGCGCCTTCACTTTCGTTGGACAGTTTTAATTGCAGAGTAAAAATTGAGTGGGTAGTGAAGTGATAATGATATCAACCTGACAGAGTCAACACCCCACAAATAAGTTCGGTGAAAAAGAGATCTCTGGGAGACACCTTATTTGAAGAGTAAATACGAGTACACCAATATAAACCCTGTGACTCACTCCATATGACTTTACAGTCATCATTTTAGAATGAAAAATTAATGTGCTCAAGCAAACACGTCTCAGATAAAGCAGGAGAAAGGAGGGAAATTAAGACAGAATGAAAATAATCCAACAGGCTAGCACCATCAGTGACATGTTCATTGGCACAGACAGAGGAACCTCTCTCTGAAGGAGACTAGAGAGGCAGACGGGGTGAGAACAGGTTAAAGGATAGATGAAGAGAAAAGAGGAGGGCAGGGAGAGAGGGAGAAAGAATGAGATATGGAGGGTCAAGATCGGGAGTGGCCAGGAACAAGGAAGGGAGAGAAGTAAAGGAGAAAGACAAAGGCAGAGAATAAGTGGGATGGGAAAAAAGTGAAGGATACAGATGTTAAATAACAAGTGGAAGTGGGAAGAGAGAGAAACAAAGTTCCTAACACCATTTTGTAAGCGTAGAGGACAGCAAGGAAAAGCCAGTTGGACCAAACATGGAAAATATAATATTATCATGATAAGCTGCAGTGAATATTAACTTGTATGTACATAGCAATGACAGAAAAAGTGACAGACAGACCAGAAGGAAGCAGTCCTAAGGAGAGTACACATGTCTTATAGCAACTGGCAGCTGTGCAGAGCTTTTTTTCGTATGCTAATATATACTAGTGGTATAGCTAGCAACCTCTCTAACCTTACAACGCCCACTGCACAAACATCAAAAGCACACATGGGATCACACTGAAATATATATCATGACTGTGGAGAGAGGGGAGGCAGTTTTCTCTGTAAATGTATGAGTTCCACCAAAGCTGTTCAAGTTTTAAACGATCAATACTTCCTGGATGTGCATATTATGAGTGGGGAAATTTCTCTTTAACTGACTCTTCACTTCATTTGACTGTTTTAAGTGAATGGCTGATATTTCAGTCTTGCCGTAAAATCTGCTCAGCTCTTTTTTGGCAAATATGTAGAGTCAAATCAGGACATCAACAGCAAATGAGTCAAACTTTTTGAGCTCTTTGTTTGAGTTTGTTTTGAGCGCTTGGCTTGTTTTGAGCGCTCACCCATGGGGCGAGCCGCCCCGGTCGCTGCTCCACCCCCTCTGCCGATCCGAGGAGGGCTGCAGACTACCACATGCCTCCTCCGATATATGTCGACTCATCAGCCGCTTCTTTTCACCTGACAGTGAGGAGTTTCATCAGGGGGATGGAGCATGTGGGAGAATCACGCTATTCCCCCCAGTTCCCCCTCCCGCCTGAACAGGCACCTTGACTGACCAGAAGAGGCACTAGTGCAGTGACCAGGACACATACCCACCTTCGGCTTCCCACGCGTAGAAACGGCCAATTGTGTTTGTAGGGACGCCCGACTAAGTCAGAGGCAACGTGGGGATTCGAACCGGGATCCCTGTGTTGGTAGGCAATGGAATAGACCGCAACGCTACCTGGACGCCCCTCATGTCATGATTCTTGCACTCAATGTGCATTAGACAAACCCTAATGTGGTAATGTATGTCCATAAATTTCCCATAGTATTTCTAATCTGAAAACTAGTAAAAAATATCATTTAAGGAGGAAGATTTATTTAAAAATATTTTGCTTGTTCTGCAAATAGCAGCCTTACCAAACTCAATTTTCCAGCTCTGCTAGACCATGCAGCACACAGCTCAAAATATCCATGTGAAATGGTGTACTCTCCCTTTAATAGCTGTACGGGGGTGAATTAAACCTTGTTGTACTGGACAGAAATGCAGGACGTTTAGCCGAAGCTGTCAAGAGTGTCTTGCAGAAAATTAAACAGAAACAGACATTAAAAGACTACCAGTCGCTGTTAGAGGACTGTAATGAGACATGCAAGTACCATGTTCAATTCAAGCAAACACAGCGCACAAAAGAGCCTCACGGAAAGGCTGTAATCTTTGTCTAAGAGAGGCAGCAGGACAGCAGAGAGAGAGAGAGAGAGAGAGAGAGAGAGAGAGAGAGAGAGAGAGAGAGAGAGAGAGAGAGAGAGAGAGAGAGAGAGAGAGAGAGAGAGAGAGAGAGAGAGAGAAAACTTGTGTGAGCAGGAAACTCGCATGCACACGCATGCAAATGCACTCGGACACACACACACACACACACAAGCAAATAAATAAATAAATAATAGGGTCTTTTCTGACAAAGCCCCTTATGCTAAGTGGTCATGACAGGCAACTGTGGTTTGGGCAGGCATGAGGGGTTATGATAAACCCAGAAAAATCATGCTAAATGCTAAATGTCACAGTGGGTTCATGCAAGAAACATGCTCACATTTAGCGACAAACACGATCAAACACTCGCTAACTCATGCTGTCTCCCATTCACACGCACACGACATGTGTAGCAGCATATATATATACACACTAGACCTATATCTTCCTCCATATCTCTGTGGTGGTACAGTGGTTAGTGATGCTTTTGTGTGTCCTTTTCTTTGTTTCTTTGCGTGTACATGTGTGTGGGCGGGAGGGGAGAAAGGAACAAAGGAAGAAAATCAAAAATAGAAGCAATGAAGCTCGCTGATAAATCTTAAAATGCAAACCTTCCACCAACATAAATTATCATTTTTTTTCCGCACGTGGCTTTTTAACCTTAGTCTTTAGAGTAAAAGAACATAGTGAGCTGACCTTCACAAAGCAAAGGGCAGACTGGTTAGAGGTGCCAGCATGTGATTGGAAGATAAGCGGCTCAACTCTCTGGACCAGGGAAACCTGTGTATGGGACTCAGCCAGACATATCTCTTCAGCCTCGCCATCAGATGTGGACCCTGACACCGACCTTCACAAGTGGGAACGAAACATCTCTCCATCAACCCGTTCCACCACCGTTCTAACAGAACATTCCACTTTGGAAATTGCTTCGACAGTGGCACAGGAACTGGACTTGTACCATTCAAGGAAATGTACCATTGAACAGTGATAGCTACACACCTCTCTCTCTCTCTCTCTCTCTCTCTCTCTCTCTCTCTCTCTCTCTCTCTCTCTCTCTCTCTCTCTCATCTCTCTCTCTCTCTCTCTCTCTCTCTCTCTCTCTCTCTCTCTCTCTCTCTCTCTCTCTCTCTCTCTCAGAAAAGCAAGGTCAAATGCCAGCTTTTTAATTTCATTCTGGGGAGGGCAAAGATGGCCGTCTATCTGAGCAGAAGAAACAGAATGGAGAAAGCTGGGATGATGATGCTGTTTTTGTGTTTATAAAAATGTTAAAAGCCTGTTTAAAAGTAGAGTTTTACTATTTCACAATGATGGAAAAATCTGGAAAGTTTTTACAGTGTGTGGTGTTGCGAAAATGTGCTTTGCTGTGTTGGGGATGACGAGCTGATCTTTGGGAGTGTACGGAGATGATTTAGATTCTGTGAATCTTTTATCCTGCTCATTATTATTTTGTAACTTTTTAGTAATTCTTATTAACGTATTGTTAAAAATCAAAACCTCTCTCTCTCGCTCTCTCTCTCTCTGTGAATTGACCTGGGGTTCTGTGATGTAAATTTTTTTTTGATGTATTAATATAAAGGAGTGACCTTGTTAATGTTGTCAAAAGATGTGTCATTGTTACATTTTATTTTCCTGTTCAATAAAGACCATATTTAAATTTTAAAAAAGTTCTCTCTCACTCTCTCTACAGAATAGTGAATAAATAATTTGGCATTTTAACCTCAGAGCACTTTAAGCAACACGAAGTACAATGGCACGAAATTCACAAAGCTTCTACGCATCCACTGTACAATGTTTCAGTGAGAAAAACCTCCCTGTGAATCAGACCTAAAAACCTGAAATCAATTATGAGGGAAAAGGAAAAAAAATTGTCATTGCATCTCTCCGCTGTAAACTTTTTGCATGTGCATTTTCAAACTTCATAAGAGAAGCCACAGCATTAACATCCTGACATTTGTGAACATTGGGCAACAAAGTTATTCACAACCAGTCCGCGGTGGTGTAGCGGTCTAAGCATCGGCTTTGTGTCGATGCAGTTGCCCACTGGGGACTGGGGTTCGCGCCCCGGTCTCGTCAGATCCGACTATGGCCGGACTCGATGAAGCAGCAATCATTGGCAACTCTGTCTTCGGGAGGGGGGCGGAGTCGGCTTGTGTTCGTCACGTGAATGCGTCTCTGTGTGTGTCGGAAAAAATAGTGGTTCGGCCTGGAGTCGCCTTGGCACGAAAGTGGGGAGGCGGTCTCCTTCGAGACTGCCGGCCGGAGAGATGCAGTTGGCGAACGCGTGCAGTACGAGGGTGGGTGTTTGAATTAAAATAGGGATCGATTGGCCACTAAATTGGGAGAAAAATCAGAAATAAATTTACAAAAGTTATTATTTAGAAAGAAAGAAAGAAAGAGAGAGAGACGCAAGGAAAGAGGGAAAAAAGAGAGAAGTTCTGACAAAGTCTCCTCTCTGAGCTGTGTTCTTGATAACTATGGACTGACTCAGCATGTGACGGAGCCAACACACAACAAGGGCCACACTCTGGACCTGATCATCTTCAAGGGTCAGGACATTGCTAAGGTCGTGGTGACTGACGTCTCTCTCTCTCTCTCTCCGGTCAATTCCCGGGTTTTCTTTGAGAGCACTATCGCCGTGCACACAAATGCTCGGAGGTAATCACAAAGCGGCATATCGCTCACTGGAATGTTGATTCAGGTTTTCTCTTCCCCGCCTGCCCCCTCTTGGGTCTCAGTCAGCGAGCTTACAGATGTTATCCATGCCGCTGCACCCTTTAGGGTGAAGGTGCTCTCTGGTAAGAGACCTATACAAATAAATTTGCCTTGCCTTGCCTCACCACTGTAGACTGCTGCGTGTGTGTGTGTGTGTGTGTGTGTGTGTGTGTGTGTGTGTGTGTGTGTGTGTACAGACACAGCGAGTGCGCGTCAGTGTGTGAAACAGGCAAACAGACACACCGCAAACACCACGCCGATTTATCTTCGCTGTGCTCTGCATGCTGCGAGTTCATTTATGATTTGATCAAACCAAGATCTAATTCTGCTTTGATCTTTAGCTTTTAGCTGCATCAGGAAACACACACACACACACACACACACACACACCACACACACACACACACACACACACACACACACACACACACACACACACACACACACACACACACACACACACACACACACACACACACACACACACACACACACACACACACACACACACACACACACACAGAGCCGTGCAGAAAGACAGGAGGACGGCCTGTATCGGCACATCATGTGGAAGCCAGTTGCACGCAATCTCGAACCAGTCCTAAAATAAAGAGGGGAGGACAAAAAAGAGGCGGTGGAAGGGAGAGTGGGGGAAAAGAGGATAAAAACATAAGGGAAGAAAAGTGGTCCCCGTGGGCAGAAAGCCAATTTAGTGCCGTGTGTCATCGCTGGGTTTCTATTCACCCCCTTTTATTCTGTCTCTTCTAGAATTCTCCCCCCCCCCTCTTAATTTATCTGTCTTTTGCCATCTCTTCCTCCATCCCTTTCTTTTTCCATCCCGCTCTCTTTCGCCATCTCCCTCTCTGTTTCTCCCTATCGCTCTATCAGCCCAGCGGTGATGGAAATAAGACGGCGTTATCTGTCGCGTGCTGTCTCAGTAATCTATTGGCTTTGTCTGGAGCGGCAAAGCTGTTAAGATCTGGCCCGGCCCAACAGCCTGAGGAGACGGGAGGAGATATGAAAGGTGAGAGGCAGAGATTGGAGCAACTCAATCTGGGCTATTAAGAATTTGGGGAGTCAAAGTGGAGGCAAGGGATTAGGAGGTAGGATGTAAAAGTAAAACATTAATAAAGCGGTGGAATGTTCTTGAACACAGTGTATTACTGGCTACAAAGAACACGTTCTGTGAGAAAAGAACACTTTGTGTAAGATCTTTCTTCATGCCTGTGAATGTTCTCATTCATCCAGGTCATGGTTATCCAAAGGAGTTGAATCAAGTGCAACTGGACTTGGTATATATCCGTGAAGACGTTTCGCCTCTCATCCAAGAGGCTTCCTCAGTTCATGCCTTTCTGACTAGACCAAGCTAGTCTGCCTGGCTGGTGATGAGACTCAGATATTTATCCTCTAGGAGTCGTTGTCAGAGCTGTAGATGTACATGGCTCTTTGTGTTCCGATGTTTACCAACGCCCGTCGCTAACAGAGCCATAGATATGAGTGGCTCTTTTGTGTACCGATGTTTGGCCGCGCCCGTCATTATCGGAGCTATTGATATGCGTGGCTCTCCTTTCTTCATATTAAGTGTGTCCAATGCATCAAATGGCACCTTCTAAAGTCACTGTAGAGGTCGACGGTTCAATACACTGTGAAGTCTTCTCAATGGGTCACAAGCCTGTGTTAACGCAACTTCAGAAAATGAAGGTGCTAGTTGGATAACCTGAATGATATGCAGACTCGTACCCCTGACTACGTAACGGTTTAGATTAAATGAATGGTCCTGCCTGTGTTGGTGTGTAACCTGGTGGTTAGAGTTTCAGTGTCCATTGACGTGACAGTGCTTAAGGGTTTTTGATAATTTACTTATTTATTCATTTATTTACGGGGGGCAAGGTGGCGCAGTGGTTAGCGCGGTCGCCTCACAGCAAGAAGATCCTGGGTTCGAGGGTAGTCTAACCTTATGGGGGTCGTCCTGGGTTGTCCTCTATGTGGAGTTTGCATGTTCTCCCTGTGTCTGTGTGGGTTTCCTCCGGGTGCTCCAGTTTCCTCCCACAGTCCAAAGACATGTAGGTCAGGTGACTCGGCCGTACTAAATTGTCCCTAGGTATGAATGTGTGTGTGCGTGTGTGTGTGTGTGTGTGTGTGTGTGTGTGTGTGTGTGTGTGTGTGTGTGTGTGTGTGTGTGTCGGCCCTGTGTGATGGCCTGGCGGTCTGTCCAGGGTGTCTCCCCGCCTGCCACCCAGTGACTGCTGGGATAGGCTCCAGCATCCCCGCGACCCTGAGAGCAGGATAAGCGGTTCGGATAATGGATGGATGGAGGAATTTATTTACATAACTCTGAATGAGGCCTCTGTGTGAGGATGAATAGATGATTAATACATCCATTATTTTTGCCCTAAAATTAAAAAAGAATTTTTACTCTTAAAATAAAGCGTTGTTCGATATGAATGCAAACGGCTTTCAGAGTTACGTATAGAGTAACATATTTCTTTACACAGCACAAACAGAAACAACAGAAGAGATACTGATATGGGAGACTCCTGAATTGCAGAGGGGTACTTCAGCAACAAGAGATTGGGAACATAGATTGTACTCTACATGTTTCATATATGACCAATGTGAAATAACCAAGGCACAGAGTGTGAAATTTAAAGAAAAGCTTAAAGAAAACTGATCATACACACCGTCTGCATACGTTTAAAAAATGTGCTAATATTTTTTTTAAAAATAGATATTTAAATGGAAATGTAATATTATAAAAAAGGGCCCTGTGATGGCCTGGCAGTCTGTCCAGGGTGTCTCCCCGCCTGCCGCCTAATGACAGCTGGGATGGGCTCCAGCATCCCGTGACCCCAATTGGGATGAGCGGCTTGGATAATGAATGGATGGATGGGTTTACTTTTTCCTCTCTTCTTTGCTGTGTCTTATTCAACAACTACATAGGACTTGGTCCTGATGATGACCTGGCTGAGGACCACAAGCATGCATACAGAGAACTGGCAGGGGAGGTCTGATGTTCTCCGGCCTAGCTGGGTTGCCCTTCTTTCTTCTTTTATTTCGGGTGGGGGTGGGGGGTTCAAATGATGGCTGCCCTTTGAATTCTGATGTGCTTCGTTTTGTTGGCAGGGCTTTGACGTCTCATTTGTTGTTGTATTTCTCATTCTGTTACAGAAGAAGCCGCCTGACGTGTCCTCTAAAGGCCCGTCTGTATGAACTCAAATGATCAGCAATTCCCCTTGAAGGTCTTCGTATCGCCCTACAGTACAGTGGCCACAGCAGGGGACATAACAGCCGACCACTGTATTTTCTATCCATATGGTCTCCTTTCACGCACCCACATAGAGAGAGCGCAAGAGAGAGAGAGAGCGAAAGATAGAGAGATAGTGAGAGAGAGCGAGAGAGGGCAAGTGAGCGAGAGAGGGAGAGAGAGAGAGAGAGAGAGAGAGAGAGAGAGAGAGAGAGAGAGAGAGAGAGAGAGAGAGAGAGAGAGAGAGAGAGAGAGAGAGAGAGAGAGAGAGAGAGAGAGAGAGATCTAATTTTCCATCTTTGCCCAACTGTGGCGGTCGCTCACATAAAGGTTCGCTTGGCTCTGCACTGATCACATAATTGCTCTATTAGATGCACCTCTCCTACAAATGACCACAACCATGACCACACACACACACACACACACAGAGAACGGTAAAATGCATTCAAAGAGTACACACTGAAACAAGCTTACAGAGCAGTCAATTTTAATTGTATAGCTCATATCACAAATTATGAATTTGCCTCAGTGGGCTTTAAAGCATTACAACATCCTGTCTTTAGACCCTCACATCAGATAAGGAACAACTCCCTCAAAAAAAACCCTTTAACAGGGAGAAAAAATGGGAAGAAACCTCAGGGAGAGCAACAGAGGAGGACTCTCTCTCCCAAGACGGATAGACGTGAAATGGATACTGTGTGTACAGAATAGAACACAATTTCTAGAATACAAAATTGAAAGAGGATAACAGAATTATAATGGATTTATAAGATATCTGAAAAATGTGATGAGAAGGATACCAAGCATCGCCCACATGCCACTGAAACAGCCTAGGACGTGAGTCAAGCAACCACCATCCCCATGTAGACCTGGCAGGAGGACTGACTATACATGAACACAGTCAAGACTCACATCAAACCATCACACCATCAAGTCTGGAAACAAATGCATCTATTAAGAGTCTCTGCATCAGCCATAGACAGGAAAGACCAGATTTCAGCTATGTTACGTAAGCAGGGGAAAAAAGGCAGTCTTGGTGATTTCTTTAACGTGCTTATCAAAGTAAAGGCTGGAATCAAACGTAACACCAAGATTTTTGGCTGCCACACTCACAGAATTGTAGAGCATTACTTAGTTGATCAAATTGGTGTTTTTGTCTAGCAGGGTCAATGACCAGTATCTTAGTTTTATCCACATTTAAAAGCAGGGAATTTAGTGGCATCCAGTTTTTCACAGCAGCCAAGCAGCCCTCTAAATTAGTCATTTGAGTATGATCATCGGCCCTTATAGGCACATAGAGCTTAGTATCATATGCATAGCAATGTAAATTTATTCCATGACTGCATACAATTAAGCCAAGAGGAGAAACAGAAGGAGAGAAAAGTAGAGGGCCAAGAACTGAGCCCTGTGGTATGCCAAATTTTAACATAAGATAATTTTGATGTCATTTTATTATAGCAGATACACTGTGTTCTTCCAGATAAATAGGACTTCAGCCAAGCAAGTGCTAAACCAAAGACACCCAAATTACGATTCATTCTGTCTAATAGTATACAGTGATCAATGGTATCAAAGGCTGCAGTGAGGTCCAGTAATAGAAGCCAAGCGGTGGAGTCAAAGTCCATAGCTAGTAGAAAAACATTTACCACTCCGGTTAGCAGTTTCAGTGGAGTGACAGGTCCTGAAAGCTGATTGAAAAGATACATATAGTTTTCTTCTACATGGGTAGAATGTTGTTGATACACAACTCTATCTAGTAATTTAGAAAAGAGTAGAACATTATAGACTGGTTGATATTTATCAAGAGACCTTGGATCAAGATGCGGTTCCTTAAGTAGAGATTTGACCACAGCTGTCTTAAAACTGCTGAGAACAATACCAGTAGTTAAGTGATGAATTAACAGTTTCTAGTATTGCATGCCCCAGGAAAGGCCAGAGGTCTTTAAAAAGTTTTGCTGGTAAAAGGTCAAGTATGCAAGTAGTTACACAAGTGACACGAGCTTAGTTGAAGTATCAAGGGAGTCTCAAAAGTTGTAATAACAGGGACTATCTATGACTCATTGTATAGATATGAATTTAGGAAGAAAGGATCTGCAGGAATAGCTGGAACAGAAGAACTAATTTTTTTTCTGAGCTCATCCACTTTATCGCAGAAAAAGTCTAGAAACTCATGGGCTGTGTATGGGGAGCACCTAATACACGATTGCTTTTTAGTAAACTAAGCTAAAGTCAGATAAATCTAAGATTATGATTTATCAACATATATTAAGCAAGAGAGTTACGCTGCTTTCGTGGCAGATAAAGCACACTTGTATTTCAATAAACACTGACGCCAAGATAGATTAAAAAGACTTCAAATTTTGATTTTTGCATTTACATTCCAGTCTGCTGCAGGGCCATTTAAGAGCACGTGTCTTGCCGTTAAACCAGGGTGTCGGTCTCTTTAGTCACCTATCTCTGGTAGTGAGAGTTACAACAGAGTCTATCACTACAGTGAAAGGAGCCAAGACTTCAGGCAACTGCTGGCCAAATGCAGCTACAGTGGACGGACCAATGTGGCGAGTGGCAATTACATCTGTGCCGACATTAACAGGACAGGCCAATGATGCTACAAATTTAATGAGAAAATGATTTGACAGAGCCAATGTGGTTGGCAAGACAGTCAAATCAAAAACAGCTATCCCTTTAGATAAAACCAAATCAAGGGTGTTATCACTGCAATGAGTCAACTCTTGAACAAACTGAGTGAACCCAAAAGTATCAAGCAAGCGCCAGAGAGGCTTTACTTAAGAGGATCAGCAGCCTTATTCAGATGAATACTGAAATCACCAAGAACTAGAATCTCATCAAAATAAGTAACAAGACCTAAGATAAATTCTTCTAAAAATTGTGAGTAATTGCCAGCAGGTTGATAGAGTATCAAAATGTGGACTGAGCAGAGTCTATTCATGGCTGAGGGAGATGGAGATGGAGTTAGAGTAAGAGCTTCAAATGATTTGAATTTAGATTCAAGTTTAGAAGTTAAACTGAAAATAGACATATATTAAGGCGACACACCCACCTTTTTATTTGCTTGAGCTACATCGGCTTAAGTATAGTCGTGTGGGGAATCTTCATTTAAGGGAAGGAAAACATTTTGTTTCAGCCATGTTTCACATAACCCAATCATATCAAAACTATGTTCAAGATCCGGATCATTTATTAGTAAGGCTTGGGTAGACAGTGATCTGATATTTATAAAACCAAATTTAAGCATCTTGTTGCAGTGATGTAGTAGGCAGACCTGTAAAGCTACCACTAGATAAAATATTAATTGGAATTAGACACCTTGTATTGTATTGTAGTTGACAATTTCGAAGATCTATGCTTTGGACAATATGTAGTCACACTTTTGATGACATTAGATGTTTGGTTCTGTAGATTGTTCGATGTTTCGTTGCACATTTCACCACCACCAGGGGTAGGAATGATTATTAGATTATATTCATTCACACATTTAGGAGAGGGGAGCTTGGGAGTAATACGGCAGGGTAGGGAGACAGTTGCAATGGTATAGACAAAGCTGTCAATCTGATAACCTATACTATGAGAAATCCCCTGACTAAACACATTAACTAAATTAGTTGACTCTGCATCCACACTAGTTTAAACCTAGCAGTCTCTAATTACCTGCAACCTGCTGAATGATAAGTCCCTAATGTCAAACTAAACGTAGACAGCTTTCTATATTGCTAGACAAAAGAGCAGCACTATCCCAGTATGGTGAATGCCGTCCGCTTTCAACAGGTAAGGCAGCCCCAAAAAGAAAGCCAGTTATCAACAAAACCGAATCCTTGCTCATTACAATGAGCCAGTAACAAGCCAGCCAGTGATTCATTGAAGTGAGTGTACTATACATCTCATCTTTACCCCTCACTGGTAAGGGACAATTAATGAATGCCAATACATCTTTCTAGCCAAAACAAGAGTCCTGACCAGGCTGACTTTTGTGATCTCTGATTGCTTCATCCTAGCATTATTGGTGCTGACATGAATGGCAATTTTGCTCAACGTAGTGGTGCTGTGTGCCTGCATTCCCTGATTCTCCCTCTGTGATGGCAGCACCCTAAGATTGTTGGTGAACCAAGGCTCGTGAGGCTAATCTGATATTGCGGGTAATGGAGTCTCCTGTCACTAGCGTGCGTTGCTTTACCCTGTTGACAGGAGCGGGAGAGGCACGCTGGCCAGCAGGACTATCAACAGGGCTGGTGAGGGGCAAAAAGAAGTTTGCAGGTTCGGAGAGGTGACTGCAGACCAGGCCACACGACCGGTGGATTGCTCTTGCGAGCCTTCCCATGGTGGCAAACAAGAACAAACTCCGCCGCATCAGCTGACGAGACTGAGCTAGTGCTAACAATAGCAGGTCTGCTGTCAGGCCTGGGACTAATGCTATCTGGAGTGTGTCTTACATAATCGTAGCCCAAAGAAACTGCTCTAACTCATGGACACGTCTCTCTACTAGAGAGAACCTATCTGTAACTGCAGAACAGCTACCACACACCATCATTTTAACAGGGCTGCTTTGACTGCAAATGCAATAAAGCTTATTGCTAAACTGGGCTAATCTCAAAGCTAGTAAACAGACAAGGAACGAAAGGCTGCCCACCAACCCAAGAGTTGTTTGAGAAAGAAAATTAGCAAATCGAGCGATAAGTAAACTAAGCACAGAAAATAGCGCAATCGGTACAACAAACGAAGAGGTTAGAGCACAATATTGAAGAATAGAGAGAGAGTAAGAGAATAAACAGCAGTTATTGATCTCACAAAGCCAGAAAGCAGAAAGCTGTATAGCTGAGTACACAGTCTTAAAACCTAAACAGCACAGCAAATACACACACACACGCACGCGCACGCACGCACGCACCACAAGCTCCCATAATGTTACTCACAAACCAGCATGTCCAAACGAGAGAGGAAAAGGCAGAGATTAAACGGAAATGGAAAAAAGCAAGGATAAAAGTGAGTGTGCATGAGAAAAAGAAAGAGCAGGAGAGAGAGAAAGACTGAGAAGTGCATAAGTACTATGTAAAACCCATTCTGAAGGAGCTTTAGTTTCAGGAGACATACTCAGTCACAAAAGGAGTTGACTAAACTGTTGTGTTATTTTTACCCCTTCGCTGTTTTGCTCCTCCAACATGTTAAGGGACAAACACCACACTGGGGTTTATATAAAAGCAGAAATTACATTATAGCCTCCAACTTTGTGCTCCATATAGAAGCAGTGTGACACAGACAGTGCCAGTTTAAACACATTAACATCATAATGCTAATATAGCCATTCTTAATGAATAAAGGTCCTCTAAATATAATGACATGAAGGGCCACTTTATACAACAAACCAACCGTGAGAGACGGGAGCTCTTGAAATAAGTGATGAAAGTTATGAGACTTTGTGATGAGCAACAAACTTACAGAGATAATGTTGTATGTACATGTGTGATATTGCTTGATAGGGGAAGTGAATAAAAGAACATATCAAACACGGCAATCTGAAAGCACTTGGTTCAAATGGTTCACAAAACCTTGCAAAGAATCATCACTAATCATCTAGTTTCTTATAGCAATGACGGTGACAACACCAGCTGTGGCAGTCCGACATGCAGACTCAGCAGGAAAACACGGCCGAGTTTCTTTCCAAAGACACAGATTGTGATGAGAAGTGTGACCAGAAAAGACAAGAGAGAAGAGGGAGCATTAAAAAAAAAAAAAAAAACAGGATGAAAAGTCATTGAGTCAATAGCCATAATGTACCCATTTGTCACGTCAACAGGTGTAGCACATTGATGCATCAGAAAACAGAGGACCCAAAAAAGAAAAAGAGCACAACTGAAAAGTGAAAAAGGGATGAAGAGGAGAAAGTAGATGGGAGAGGACGGCCGGAGAATTGTTTGAATAACAAGACAAACTGATTTACAGAGAGAGGTCGGTGTAAAAGTCAAGAGAAAAGATGCAGATAAAATGGAAATAACAGCAGAGGAGAGAAGCAGAACCTTTGTGCAAACATCTTCTGCATGTCCGACAGCAGAAACGAATGACAGAATGACAGCTGAGATCAAGAAACAGAGTGGGAATATGTTCAAAGGAAGACAAGGGTGACGAGTTCAGATAAAAAGAAGAGTCTCAGACGTTTCAGTAATAAAGGAAAAGAGAGACCAGCGCCGTTCATCCTACCTGAGTTCCTCTTGGAGATGTACTTGACGTCATCACAAGCTGCTGAATCGAGAAGGGCGATGAGGAAGAGGAGGAATAAAGGCTTCATCTTTCTCTTCTTCACTGGCACCTTAGCAGATGAGAAAATGGCAGGAGGAGAGAGAAAGAAAGTGGGGGAAAAAAGTGTTACACATAACGTCTGTACCAAATCGTTCCTGTGTTGATAACATACATCTTCTTCGCTGTACCTGGACAACAGAGGCCTCATTTATCAATCGTTAATATGGGCAAATTTGTGCGTACACACCCATGGATATTTTTTAACCCTCAAGTTTGTCTGACAGGCAGCAGCAAAGCATGATGGTTATTTGTAATTCCTTCCTCCTAACATCTTTGTCTACCTCTTGCAACGAGCAATCGCCCAGGCCTGCAAAGACATCAGTGTTAGCCAATCAGTGTCTAAATTCAGGGGTTACCCAGGTTCTACACCAGTCTCTGAGACAAACTCCAGGGCTAAAAAATCCCACGGGTGTGTACGCACAAATTTGCCCATAGTAACGATTGATACATGAGGCCCCAGGACTTGTTCCTTACCCGATGAGAGGGTCTAAGGACAGGATGTTGTGTTGCTGTTAAGCCCAGTAAGGCAAATTCGTAATTTGTGATATTGGGCTATACAAATAAAATTGATTTGATTTGACTTTGCATTTCACTCTTTCCAAATATACAATCACCCTTTAGTGTAAAGTACTGCCTGGATTTGAAAACACATGGTCAGACCTCAAAATACAACTAATCTACAGATACACACATGGTAAAATGTGTACACACTTTGCGATGTTGCAGCAAAACTGTGACTTGAACATTTCTGGGCTTCCACAGCAACTTTTTTTCCCTTCTATATGCTGATTTAATTGGGTTTGGAAAAAAATGGATCTTAAAATAAAATGTCTGGATTTCTCAATTTTACAGCACACAAATTGAGAGAGCGGGTGATAATCCCACTAAAACATATCGTCTTCAGCAAATATGCTCCAGAATAAGATGAACAACGGTTTATTTGAGGCAGAGCCTACGACAGCAAGCAGAAAAATTAATATTGATCTGAAACAGAGGGTTTTGGTCGGGTTCTCAGAAGATCAATTTTTTCAACAGATTAAAATCAAAATGCTGGAACTAAACCAGATTCTGGCACAGCCCCTGTTGACATGAAGGGATGCACAGACACGCAGGAGGACACCGCACACACAAGACCGGATGAAATCATTCAAATCTGATTTTCTCCTGCCTTCGGTGGACCAACTCACATTTATGGGCCTTGCACGCAAAGAAAATGAACCCCCCCCCCACACACACACACAGTGAACACTGGGTAGATCGATTAAACAGATTATACAGCCTTTCATTGTGCATGAACACAACTACTATTTCTTCAATTTGTTTGACAAACATATGATGTAAATTTGAGCTCTGACTTTACTGCAAACCAAAATCAGCATTTGACACACGTGAACGCTGTTCTCGCCTGGAAGCAATGCCTAATTTGTAACTCTAGAGTTGCCAGAATGCTAAGGTCCCCCCCGACAGTACACAACCTCGCAGGCTCAGATTTGCCAGAATGTGTTAACACAAACCAGCTTTTTGTATTTTCATTGTTGCTGTTTTAGCAGTGGCTGTTATTATCCCACTCTGACATGTGGCTACACTTACTGGCCTGTGGTTTATACAAAGGACAGCGTCGATAAAGAATAGCCTAATAACATTTTCTTAGGGCTATTGCATTGTTTGTCACTCTCAGCCAAACATACTTGGAGAGAAGACAATCGACGCATGCAGCATCGAAATCAGCACCGCCTTATTTTATTCATTTGCTAGGCATGCTATATTGCATTTGGTCAAAGTGGTCAAATAGGAAGGTTTGATTTTGAATGGACAGGATTTAGTTCATGCGATGTCGGATCCATGCATATATCTGCCACAATGCAGACTGTCAAATCTGAGAGTTGCCGGAACAGGATCCAGCAGGATCTGGCTCACATGAAGCCTGGCTGGGAATGAGTGTGCAGGAGGCTGCTGAGGCTGTTGATACAGGAGCACCATCTGTCACACCCTGCAGCTGGACGATGCAGCTTTTAGCAGGGATGCAGGACTCACATCTGTGACCCAAATAGATATGTACAGTCGAAAAAGGCTGTACGGGAGGCCCTCAGCCAGACTTTGCATACAATCAGTTGTGGACAAGGGACAACAGAAGTTGATCAAAGCAGGCAAAGGAAAGCATTTAATAAACCAATCAACCACATGTTGGCTTTTGAAGGGAAAATCAAAACTGACTTTTTCCCAGTCTTGCAGAATGACTGCACGCTGATAAAAATGCAGCATGTTTGAGATGACTTTGTCATGTCCATCTACCTCAGGCATGTATGTAAGTAACCTGCTAACATCTATTTCAGCATCTCCGATATATTCTCTGCACCATTGCACTTTATCTCCTCTTATTTCGTCTGTATAAGTCAATCCTTGTGTATATATCTGAAGATTGTTGCGTTGCAGTGTTGTTATTCTATATTAAGTACAGGTAGTCCCCGGGTTACGAACGAGTTCCGTTTTTCAGTCTGTTCTTATGTCAAATTTGTATGTACACTACCGTTCAAAAGTTTGGGATCACCCAAACAATTTTGTGTTTTCCATGAAAAGTCACACTTATTCACCACCATATGTTGTGAAATGAATAGAAAATAGAGTCAAGACATTGACAAGGTTAGAAATAATGATGTGTATTTGAAATAAGATTTTTTTTACATCAAACTGTGCTTTCGTCAAAGAATCCTCCATTTGCAGCAATTACAGCATTGCAGACCTTTGGCATTCTAGCTGTTAATTTGTTGAGGTAATCTGGAGAAATTGCACCCCACGCTTCCAGAAGCAGCTCCCACAAGTTGGATTGGTTGGATGGGCACTTCTTGCGTACCATACGGTCAAGCTGCTCCCACAACAGCTCAATGGGGTTCAGATCTGGTGACTGCGCTGGCCACTCCATTACCGATAGAATACCAGCTGCCTGCTTCTGCTCTAAATAGTTCTTGCACAATTTGGAGGTGTGTTTAGGGTCATTGTCCTGTTGTAGGATGAAATTGGCTCCAATCAAGCGCTGTCCACTGGGTATGGCATGGCGTTGCAAAATGGAGTGATAGCCTTCCTTATTCAGAATCCCTTTTACCCTGTACAAATCTCCCACCTTACCAGCACCAAAGCAACCCCAGACCATCACATTACCTCCACCATGCTTAACAGATGGCGTCAGGCATTCTTCCAGCATCTTTTCATTTGTTCTGCGTCTCACAAACGTTCTTCTTTGTGATCCAAACACCTCAAACTTGGATTCATCCGTCCACAACACTTTTTTCCAGTCTTCCTCTGTCCAATGTCTGTGTTCTTTGCCCATCTTAATCTTTTTCTTTTATTGGTCAGTCTCAGATATGGCTTTTTCTTTGCCACTCTGCCCTGAAGCCCAGAATCCCGCAGCCGCCTCTTCACTGTAGATGTTGACACTGGTGTTTTGCGGGTACTATTTAATGAAGATGCCAGTTGGGGACCTGTGAGGCGTCTGTTTCTCAAACTAGAGACTCTAATGTACTTATCTTCTTGCTCAGTTGTGCAACGCGGCCTCCCACTTCTTTTTCTACTCTGGTTAGAGCCTGTTTGTGCTGTCCTCTGAAGGGAGTAGTACACACCGGTGTAGGAAATCTTCAATTTCTTAGCAATTTCTCGCATGGAATAGCCTTCATTTCTAAGAACAAGAATAGACTGTCGAGTTTCAGATGAAAGTTCTCTTTTTCTGGCCATTTTGAGCGTTTAATTGACCCCACAAATGTGATGCTCCAGAAACTCAATCTGCTCAAAGGAAGGTCAGTTTTGTAGCTTCTGTAATGAGCTAAACTGTTTTCAGATGTGTGAACATGATTGCACAAGGGTTTTCTAATCATCAATTAGCCTTCTGAGCCAATGAGCAAACACATTGTACCATTAGAACACTGGAGTGATAGTTGCTTGAAATGGGCCTCTATACACCTATGTAGATATTGCACCAAAAACCAGACATTTGCAGCTAGAATAGTCATTTACCACATTAGCAATGTATAGAGTGTATTTCTTTAAAGTTAAGACTAGTTTAAAGTTATCTTCATTGAAAAGTACAGTGCTTTTCCTTCAAAAATATGGACATTTCAATGTGATCCCAAACTTTTGAACGGTAGTGTAAGTCGGAACAGTTTCATACAGTTCACATCTAGCATCAATTAGTCAAATGTTTGTCTTAGTGTATATTTTACCCAATACATCATATATATATAATATTGCAGTAGTAATAATAATAAATCCAAATAAAGTACTGCCGCTACAGTACAGATGCGCAGCTCAGGGTGTAGCCATGGTTACGCAGTGCCATGTTGTTGGGCAGGGTGGGGAAGGAAAGGTTAATAAATGACACAGAGTGGGTGTAGTCAAAGAGAAATGGTTCGTCATGTTTTCTCCAAAATTTCACAGTACAGTATTATAACGTGCATGGATAAGTAGACACGTTGGTCCTTGACTAACGGGTTGGACCCTTTAGTCGACTGGTTAACGTTGTCGCTTGCGGAGTGGGAGACACAGGTTCGCGTCCCGCATGTGGCGACGGTCTCCCAGACGGCCCCCCGAATTCGCTACATTGGTGTCAGAAGTGGGATGGTGAGACTGTGAGGTCATCAGAGGCGCGTACGCCCAGAGGCGTGAGGGAGCTGATATGCTGAAGCACGGGGACGCGCTTCCCGAAGGAGGGGGGTAGTGTAACGTGCATGGATAAGTAGACACGTTGGTCCTTGACTAAAGGGTCCAACCTGTTAGTCAAGGACCAACGTGTCTACTTATCCATGTACGTTACAGTATTTATAACTGAGAGAGAGAATGTGTGTATAGTAGTGCTGCACGATTTAATGAAAAAGTCATATTGCGATTATTGTGGACAATATCGCAATTTCCATCCATCCATTATCCAAACCGCTTATTCTGCTCTCTGGGTCGCGGGGATACTGGAGCCTATCCCGGGCAGCAGTCATTGGGCGGCAGGGGGGGAGACACCCTGGACAGGCCATCACAGGGCCGAGAGAGAGAGAGAGAGAGAGAGAGAGAGAGAGAGAGAGAGAGAGAGAGAGAGAGAGAGAGAGAGAGAGAGACATTCACACCTGGGGACAATTTAGTACGGCCGATTCACCTGACCTACATGTCTTTGGCCTGTGGGAGGAAACCCACGCAGATGTAACCCCCCTTTGTTCTGGCTACACCTTGCAGAAACCACACCAGTCCTCTGAATTCAGGGTAGCTGCTGCGGGCCCATCTATTTCTGGCACAACTCAACTCTGGCACAAAAAATAAATAAAAATCGCAATTTGCGATACAATAAACAAATGTATACATATACAAATGATACAAATGTGTCGTGTAGCCGCCACGTGTAGACCCATTCATTTTGCATGTTGTTACACAGTGCCTCTTTCTGCTCGATGTCGCTGAGCTTGAATCCAAAATGTCGCTATATAGCAGAGGTCACGTTTCTCTTTGGCCATCAGCTTGAACCAGCTCGTTGTCATCGGTATCCATTTCTTTTCCCTTCCGGCACAGCGGACAGTCATGTGACCGTAGACCAGTGGCGTAACCAGGAATATTTTTTTAGGTGGGCCTGAGTGAAAATGGGTGGACCAAAATTTTCCAGCAATAATCCTTCAAACAAGACGCAAATTTAAACACTAATTTAGGCTGCGAGGGTGGCTCATCCACAGCAGACAAATCTGACGGCGGTGGCATGGTCAAGGGAATCGTCTCACCGTCGTCAGAGGGGGGAGGAGAAGCTGCCTGCAGCGGAGAAGCTGTAGCCTCCTCTGTCGTTCTCTCCGGCGGTATCTCACTCTCATTGGGCGGCTCAGTCGGTGCTGGAGCAGGTGTGCTTTCCTCCTCCTCCATCCGTGGCTTTTTAAAAAAGCGGAAGATTCAACTTTGTTTCGCCATTCCATAAGTTATGGCTAACTGTTGGCTACTGGCTAGTTAGCAGCAGTGAAAAATACAAAGCGTGATGGTATGCGCGCTCAGATTTTGCAGTTCTACGTACGTAAAAGGGGCCGGCCTACGTGCTTGTAAGCCAGCGTGATTGGGTGGGCCTGGGCTTGAAATGGGTGGTCCTGTGACGGGCCAGGCCCACCCCTGGTTACGCCCCTGCCGTAGACCGCACGCGCTTCACTGCCCTGAGCAGACCGATCGGTTATCTCTCGTTTTACTGTTGAATTAAACTGCAGCCGTTGCGGTTGTACAATTGCACAGGCTTGACATCGCGACTGGATGAATCGCGCAGTACTGCTGTAAGGGTGTTAGAAGACTAGACTAATACTTTATGTCTATCTCTGCGCAGATGAGGTGGATTATTAAACCGTTATAAAGAATCGTACCGACTACCGAACTTTTGCTGGAGGGGAAAAAACGCAGCCTCCGGTTATTCGGTCGTTTTTGGGAGAAGAAGAAAACGAACAGCGTCTCAGAGACGTAATCAATCCGCGCATGCAAGCGCAACACCGCCCACTTGTGGACAAACAAAGTCGTACACAAAATAATAGTACACAGTAACACATAGTCGTACAAATACACCGGTGTTATATCTCAACAATGGGTATAAAGACGTTGTAAAGAAACATGTCTTACATTTCAAACTCCCCGCCTGCCACGGTTGCCGGGAGCGGGTCGCGACCGGCGGAGGCCGGCCGTTTGACGCCGGAAACGAGCGTTTCGCCTCTCTCTCTCTCTGAACTCTGAACGCTTTCTCATTTCCGCTTTCCTCTCAGTCGTCTTCGTTTCCCTTTCCTTCGACGCAGCGCCGCCCCTTGCATCAGATTTACGCTCCGAAGCCACGACTACGAGGGTGAACACAACGCACACAACGCCTACGCGATCTGACTTAAAATGGCGACGGCTGCGCGGCGCTGTTCGCGCTCGGGCCCACGAACCGGCTAAAAGGCGCGGTGTTTTGAGCGTCACGTGTCGCGCAAAGTAGTCCGTCCGTTCGTGAGTACGAACCGTTGTGTGTAACTCGATTTTTTTTTTGTTTTTTAATAATAGGCTTCCGATTACTTGTTGTTGTTTGGTGTCTCTGATCGTACAATGGTTGACGTGGCCAGCGTTTATAAAGTAGTGTAAACTACTAATAAGACACTGTAACGCCGCATTACGTAATAACGCCGCATTATGTAATAATGTAATACATTTTCACATCATTATGTAATAACGCCACGTTTTTTTCAAATCAAGACATAAATTTTGGTGGTTTATTACATAATGCACCAAATTATTACATTTTCTTCATAAAAAAGTGTAACATCCGCATTTTGTAATAAGTTGTTACATATTGCACCAGTTATTACAAAATGCGGATGTTACACTTTTTTATGAAGAAAATGTAATAATTTGGTGCATTATGTAATAAACCACCAAAATTTATGTCTTGATTTGAAAAAAACGTGGCGTTATTACATAATGATGTGAAAATTTATTACATTATTACATAATGCGGCGCTACACACACCGTATCGAATCCCGCACCGGGCAAGAAAATAACCGGTTACTACAGTAGGTTACGCCAACAGTGGTGAGCAGAGCTAGTCACCGAAGACGTGGTTTTCTCCAGGGCGCCTTCTCTTTTACTGGTTTTTCTGTGCGTCTTGTTTGTTTAACGCCCCGCGGCCTCACGTCCTCCAGTTTTCCCCTCAAGCTGCAGGAGTGAACCGCGGGCCTCTCGGGTGGCGTTTGAAGAGATGGAGAAAAGCTGTGAGCTGAGTGAACTATGGGGCACAGGGGAACAAGTTGCGTATGTAGGAGGAGGTCGGTCACACGGAGGAGGTGTTTGTGAGGAGTCCCCAGCCAAGTGAAAAATATAAACAGAGGAAATGGAAAGAGTCACTCACACACAATCGGCTCTGTGCATAACTGTAGTCCACTGACTTCCGGTTTCTACTGCAGCGGTCATACCAGTTTCCTGTTTGTTGGCGTGGGCTATTGACAATGGCATATTTTTCGCGGGCACGGTGGCGCGGTTGTTAGCGCCGTCGCCTCACGGCAAGATGGTCCTGGGTTCGAGCCTTGGGGGTCGTCCCGGGTCGTCCTCTGTGTGGAGTTTGCACGTTCTCCCCATGTCTGCGTGGGTTTCCTCCGGGGGCTCCGATTTCATCCCACAGTCCAAAGACATGTAGGTCAGGAGAATCAGCCGTACTAAATTGTCCCTAAGTATGAGTGTGTGTGTGTGTGTGTGTGTGTGTGTGTGTGTGTCTGTGTGTGTCTGTGTGTGTCGGCCCTGTGATAGCCTGGCAGCCTCTCCAGGGTGTCTCCCCGCCTGCCATCCAATGACTGCTGGATGGACGGATAATGGATGGACGGATGGATATTTTTCGTGATGCCTGCAAGATTTACTATTATAGTATGAGGATAAGGACTGGGTGGATAAGAGTGTCAGGAGTGATGTGTGACAGAAGGGTACCAGCAAGAGTTAAAGGGAAGGTTTACAAGATGGTGGTGAGACCGGCTATGTTGTATGGTTTGGAGACAGTGGCACTGACGAAAAGACAGGAGGTGGAGCTGGAGGTGGCAGAGATGAAGATGCTAAGATTTTCATTGGGAGAGACGAAGGAGGACAGGATTAGGAACGATTATATTAGAGGGACCACTTGAATTGGACGGTTTGGAGACAAAGCAAGAGAGGCGAGATTGAGATGGCTTGGACATGTGTGGAGGAGAGATGCTGGGTATATTGGGAGAAGGATGCTGAATATGGAGCTGCCAGGGAAGAGGAGAAGAGGAAGGCCAAAGAGGAGGTTTATGGATGTGGTGAGAGAGGACATGCAGGTGGCTGGTGTGACAGGGGAAGACGCAGAAGACGAAGAGATGGCGACAGATGATCCACTGTGGCGACCCCTAATGGGAGCAGCTGAAAGTAGCAGTAGTAGTATGTGGATGAGGATACCTCATAACTGTGGACGTAACTTGATATGTACAACTTGAAACTTTTCACCCGTTTGCTCGTAGGTGCGGGTGAAAGTTTGTCGACAGTTGTGTGCATGTCGTTGATATTTATCCATGGTAAATCTTGCAGGCGTCGCGAAAAATATGCCATTGTCAATAGCACACGCCAACAAACAGGAAACTGGTATGACC